>NC_091961.1:32629135-32749135 GCF_031021105.1 Erythrolamprus reginae | reverse complement strand
CCAAAAGAACATTCTTCTCAACCGGACCCCAGTGGCCTTTAAGGGTCTTTATTCTAATTCCACAAGTCGGCAAAACTCTCGAGGAGTTGAACTTTGCTGAAGGTCACATCAAGCCCAGCGGAGATCTTTTTATCTCTTGTTTGTCCTTTTCCAGGGAGGGAAGACATAAGTGAGTGTCATTTTTCCTGCCTGCATTCTGCACGCTTTCTAATGAGGGTAGGTGAGTATGCATTTAGACTGCAATCCAAGGCACAATTTCCCTAAAGGGTAATGCATCACACCAATATGTAAATCCAAGCTGCCTTATCTCTCTGGAGGCATCACACCCTGCATGAAGAGTGTTCGGGAACTTCAGATCGTGCAGAATGCAGCTGCGAGAGCAATCAAGGGCTTCCCCAGATATGCCCATGTTCCATCAACACTCCGCAGCCTGCACTGGTTGCCGATCAGTTTCCAGTCACAATTCAAAGTGTTGGTTATGACCTATAAAGCCCTACATGGCATCAGACCAGAATACCTTCGGGATCGCCTTCTGCCACACGAATCCCAGTGACCGATTAGGTCCCACAAAGTTCGCCTTCTCTGGGTCTCGTCGACTAAGCAATGTTGTCTGGTGGGACCAAGGGGAGGAGCCTTCTCTGTGGTGGCCCCGGCCCTCTGGAATCAACTCCCCCGGAGATTAGAACTGCCCCCAACCTCCTCGCTTTTCGCAAGCTCCTAAAAACCCACCTATATCTCCAGACTTGGGGAAGTTGATATGCCCCTTAGCTACTACGATTTATGTATGGTTTGCTTGGATTGTGTGATTAATTTTTATGACAAGGGTTTTAATCTGGTTTTTTTTTAATATTGGATTTGTACATTGTGTATTGTGTTGTGAGCTGCCCTGGGCAGCATACAAATCTAATAAATTATTATTATTATTATTATTATTATTATTATTATTATTATTATTATGTCAGTACAACACAGCAAACAAGATCACTATGCTGGATTTCGTATTTCATCACCAGTCGGGCGCTTCCCAAGCACCTAGGACTGCGTGATTTAGCAGCGAATTATGTTTGCCCATCCCAGTAAAGCGGCCTTTTGCAATTGACAGATGGAGATTTTGTCAATTCCGATGGTTTTCAAATGTCTGCTGAGATCCTTTGGCCCTGCGCCCAGCGTGCCAAGTACCACTGGGACCACTTTCACTGGCTTATGCCAGAGACGTTGCAGCTCGATTTTTAGATCTTCGTATTTCACTAATTTCTCTAGCTGCTTCTCCTCAATTCTGCTGTCTCCTGGGATTGCGATGTCGATGGTCCATACTTTTTTTTCTCCACGATCACAATATCTGGTGTGTTATGCTTCAGAATTCGGTCAGTGTGAAGTCTGAAGTCCCACAGTAGTTTTGCTTGCTCATTTTCGACCACTTTTTCGGGCTTATGATCCCACCAGTTCTTTGCCACTGGTAGATGGTAGTTCCGGCACAAGTTCCATGGATCATCTGTGCCACAGCATTGTGTCTATGCTTGTAGTCAGTCTGTGCGATCTTTTTGCAGCAGCTGAGTATGTGATCGATGGTTTCATCTGTTTCTTTACAGAGTCTGCACTTTGGATTATTATTATTATTATTATTATTATTATTATTATTATTATTATTATTATCATCATCATCATCATCATATGAATGAGTTAATCCTTCTCTATTTTCACCCTCCAAACACACACGCAGGTGCGAAGGGGGACCCTGCCTGCTAGGCAGTCCCCCGATGTAAAACCCCCCTAGAAAATGCCATGTCCTGGGGGCCTTGAATTTCCTTGCAGAAGGGCCAGGCAATGGCAGGTGCTTCGGGATCCTGAATGAAGTCCTCAGCCAGCAGATCCAAAAGGCACAGAACTGCCATTCATGTCTCTTTCATGCCACGATAGAGGAGAAAGACAAGCATCTCTTTGACCAGGTTTTGGCTGCTGGTCTCTTTGCTGTAACCCGCAGAGCGCATTGTTGAGCATTCCAAGCAGAGCCATGAACCCAGCCACGGACGAGAAAGAGACGTTTGTTTGGATCAAGCCAATGGGATCCGTCGAGCTCTTGGAAGGGATGCCGTGAAGACACCAGAGGAGGGCCACTTCTCCGACAGAACTTGGCTGAATCGTTGCCACCGGTTTTTGCCACCTGTCCAGAGAGAGCGCCAGGTTCCTGGAAGGATCTAAGGGCAAACATACAAGCTGGTTGCACCAGAGGTGGGATTCAGCAGGTTCTGACCAATAGCATTTAGCACATAGACTCATACACCGCTTCACAGTGCTTTCCAGATCTCTCTAAGCAGTTTACAGAATCAGCATATTTGCCCCCAACAATCTGGGTCCTCATTTGACCAACCTGGGAAGGATGGAAGGCTGAGTCAACCTGGAGCCGGTGGTGAGATTTGAACTGCTGAACTACAGCTAGCAGTTAGCTGAAGTAGTCTGCAGTGCTGCACTCTAACCATTGTGCCACCACAGCTTCCTTCCTTCCTTCCTTCCTTCCTTCCTTCCATCTTTGTCTCTCTCTCTCTCTCTCCTTGTCTCTCTCTCTCTTTTATGCTTCCTTCCTTCCTTCCTTCCTTTCTTTCTTTCTTTCTTGCAATAGCATTTAGACTTATATACCGCTTCATGGCGTTTTCCAGCCCTCTCTAAGTGATTTACAGAATCAGCACCTTGGAAGGATGGAAGGCTGAGTCAACCTTCAGCTGGTCAGGATCGAACTACCAACAGTGTGCAGATATGAAGCAATAACATATAGACTTATATACCACTTCATGGTGCTTTACAGCCCTCTCTAAGTAATGAGTCCTTCTCCCTTAGGGTACACACTGAACCATCCTTTCTATCTGATATCCACTTAATATGCACAGTGGCTATGCACTTCCACCCAGCACATTAATATTTCCAGCCACAGCTATGAAGGTTCCAGGTACCAATGAATTAATGCAAAGCGACATGTAAGGAGGGAGGCCATATGTCTCACCATGAGCATCTCTTTTCTCCTGGGAGCATTGATTACAGGGGAAGGGGGTGAAAAGGAGACAGGGAGAAAAACCCAGCTGGTTGGTGGGTAGCAGAATGATCAGGGGTCCTTCATAATCTTTGGGGGGAAGCTACCATCACAGGTGAGTGTGAGGCAGCTAGGGAAGTTCTGAGCAAAACAATTTAATGTAGCTATTTATTGGGCGAACATAAGCCCTGATTAGCCACATGGAGCTCCCTTGCAGGCGTGCTGAAAATTAATGCGCTTGTCTACAAAAAATATTTTGACCTTGAAAAGACGGAACAGAAGATCTTGTCATGCTTGAGGAACCTAGAGGTCATCAATAAATTAAATTCAATGATGAAAAAAAAGGCAAGGTTTTGCATTTAGGCAAGAAAAACAAAACACACAGGTACAGTATAGGTGGTACATTGCTCAACAGAAGTAACTGTGGGAGTGATCTTGGGAGTCCTAGTGGACAACCATTTAAATAGGAGCCAGCCGTGTGCAGCAGCTGCCAAAAAAGCCGACACAGTTCTAGGCTGCATTAACAGAGGGAGAGAATCAAGATCACATGAAGTGTTAATACCACTTTATAAGGCCTTGGTAAGGCCACACCTGAAATACTGCATTCAGTTTTGGTCGCCACAATGCCAAAAAGATATTGAGACTCTAGAAGGACCAGGGGGGACATGATAGTAGTGTTCCAATATCTCAGGGGTTGCCACAAAGAAGAAGTCAATCTATTCTCCAAAGCACCTGAAGGTAAAACAAGAAGCAATGGGTGGAAACTAAACAACGAGAGAAGCAAAGGAGAGGGGCGGCATACAAATCTAAATAATAAATAAAAATAAATAAATAATAAACTTAGAACTAAGGAGAAATTTTCTGACAGTCTGAACAGTTGATCAGTGGAACTGCTTGTCTCCAGAAATTGTGAATGCCCCAACACTGGAAGTTTTTAAGAAGATTCATTTTTATTTATTTATTAATCAGATTTGTATGCCGCCCCTCCCCGCAGACTCGGGGCTGGATAACCATCTGTCTGAAGTAGTGTAGGGTTTTCTGCCTAAGCAGATGGTTGGACTAAAAGACCTCCAAGGTCCCTTCCAATTCTGTTGTTGTTAATAATAATAATAATAATAATAATAATAATAATAATAATAATAATCTTCCCAAACCCCATCCAGACAAAAAAAAAGTCTCGTAAGATGTTGGTCCTCCTGAGTAAATCTCAACATTTGGGAAACCTGTTTTTTTTTTCCTAAAAGTTTTGGGAGCCTCTTAGAAGTTGAGCTGATGGTAGCCACGTATGGCCGATCTTCCTTTCAGCAGACCAGGTGAGCTCCCACTGAAAACATGCCAACGTTTACACCTGTTGGATAAGTTCTCTTCTAAGCCAAAGTTTGGCTCTCCTGCTCTGCAATTTATAAGTGTCATACTGGCACCCATAAGTTGACATGAACTCCCAGGTTTTCCATTTGCTCTTGGGGGGGAGCGATATATTTTGCAATCTCCCACCTGCTACCCTGTTTGAAGGGCTTCCAGCTGCCAGGTAAGTCGCTAACTTGAAGGATGTAATTATCAGCAGTGGGGGTGCCTCTTCCCCTGTGCCAGCCAGACTTTATGGGGTGGGGGGAGAGAGATGCAGGAAGATTTACGCACCGAATGGCTCATTAAGGTGTCAGGATGGCAAACACTTGGAGGTGGACAGCTGCAAGAGGGAGTTGTTCCATTCCCGAATTATCCCAGCAGTCTCTGGCTGCCTTATCAAAAGGTTTGCACACTCCTTCCTTTACCTTTGATGTGACAACCCTCGCCAAATTATTTCTCCCTGCTAGGCCACATCCTGCTCAGGTGTTCAAAATAAACACAGGGGGGAGGAAGATCAAAATTAGTTCCTGCTTCACACTTGGGTTGCTGATAGATGTCCCCTTCCAGAAGTTCAGGGATGTGGTTATATATTGATTTTTTTTTTTAAAGGTTCTGTTTCACTCCTCCACTTGAAACAGAATGCCCTACGAAAGCAGACTATCAATCCTAGGTCTAGAAAGCTTAGAACTACGGCGCCTAAAACATGATCTAAGTATTGCCCACAAAATCATATGCTGCAACGTCCTGCCTGTCAATGACCACTTCAGCTTCAACCGCAACAACACAAGAGCACGCAACAAATTCAAACTTAATATTAATCGCTGCAAGCTTGACTGTAAAAAATATGACTTTAGCAATCGAGTTGTCGAAGTGTGGAATTCACTACCGGACTCTGCAGTATCATCCCATAACCCCCAACATTTCTCCCTTAGACTATTTACGATTGACCTCTCCAGGTTCCTAAGAGGTCAGTAAGGGGCGTACATAAGTGCACTAGCCTGCCTTTCATCCAATTTGTCTCCCCTTATCCCATATATCATATATCTTTTCTTCCTTTCATATATCTTCTCCTCTACTTTTATATCTTTTCTTTATATATAATGCTTCATGTCTATCCTCTTCAATATGTATTGTGTATTGGACTGAATGAATGAATGAATGAATGAATGAATAAATAAATAAATATATATATATACAGTATATATATTCTGGCTTCTTCCAGCTGTTATCCCATGTTGCAGATGGCAGCTCAGACATGGGGGGAGAGGAGCAGTTAACGCTTTCACCAAGCGCATTAAGCCATTGTTTGTTCAACTGTGGTTTATTGGGTCTACTAAACTGCAGATAGGCTTCCTGAAACATTCTCTCCCGTAAACTATGGGTTACAACAAGCCCCCATGGTTTGGGTTCATTCAACCGTCCTCCTTGGCCAACTCCAACGGAGCGTGTTATGACCTCGTGAAATGTGCCAATTCAGCAACAGGCTTGGGTTACCGAGTAAAAATGAAACTCGAAACTTCCACCTCTCCTTTGAAATACCCAGGGGTTGCCAAAATGGACTGTTTTGACTTTGCGGTGTGTGAACGGTTAGCAGAGAAGAGAGCCAAAGAAGGAGACTCAATATAGATGTTTCTCCCCCCCACCCTATCTGCAGAACTGTGTGATCACCAACAGCAAATTGTGTAAATCACTCTACACAGGGTAGAAAGAAGAGGCGAGGAGGTTCACAGAAGAATGCTTTTCTTTCTGTTTTTAAAATAGTTTTTGTTAAGTTTCCTTTTTTTAAAAGATACATGTATCAAAAGAAAATAAGACAATACAATGCAAAAATACAAAAACAACAACAAACAATTCAAAATAATATGTAAACATACTTTAAGAGGAGGAAAAATAAACCATTCTCTATTACAATTATCTATATGCTTACAACATTTCTTTCTTTCTCTCTTCGCAGCTGAGATTTTTCACAATGAGCAATCCCATTGTTCTTGGGCTCTTGGTCTTCCATTCATCAGCTCTGCTCATGTTTTTCTCCAAAACGCATAACGCATTTTTCAGAATATAAGATGCACCTTTTTCCTCGCTGAAAGAGGATGAAAATTCAGGTGCCTCTTATAATCTGAGTGTAACTTTTTCCGAAGCTTTTTTTTCCAGCCCCTAACTAGGTGCTAAAGATGTTTCCAGCTGTTTCATTGCAGGTTCTTTCATTGTTACTCTTTGCCAAGAATGTTTTCCAATCCCTAAGTCTTTGCAGTTTTTTCCCACTGCTCTAACTTGCTCCAAATGTTTCTTTCCAGCCCTACGTAGGTGCTAACGATCTTCCCAGCTCTTACCTTGCAGGCTCTTTCATTGTTACTCTTTACCAAGAATGTTTTCCAAGCCTTAAGTCTTTGCAGGTTTTTTCCATTGCTCTAACTTGCTCTAAACCACCTGCTACCGCACGAATCCTAGCGGCCGATAAGGTCCCACAGAGTTGGCCTTCTCCGGGTCCCGTTGACTAAACAATGTCGTCTGGCGGGCCCCAGGGGAAGAGCCTTCTCTGTGGCGGCCCTGGCCCTCTGGAATCAACTCCCCCCGGAGATTAGAACTGCTCCCACCCTCCTTGTCTTACGTAAACTACTTAAGACCCATCTATACTGCCAGGCATGGGGGATTTGAGACACCTTTCCCCCAGGCTTATTATAATTTATGTTTGGTATGTATGTGCTGTTTGGTTTTTAATTATGATAGGGTTTTTAGTTTTTTAATATTGGATTTGTGCCATTATAATATTGTTTTTATCGTTGTTGTGAGCTGCCTGAGTCTTCGGAGAGGGGTGGCATACAAATCTAATAAATTATTATTATTATTATTATTATTATTATTATTATTATTATTATTATTATTTTCCAGCCCTAACCAGGTGCTAATGATTTTCCCAGCTCTTACTGGCTTGCAAGTTCTTTCATTATTTCTCTCTCTGAATAAGGGTTTTTTAAGCCATAACCAGGGGATAAAATAATGTGCTGAAGCTGACCAGACTAAGGACGCTGGCCAGAGGAATATCTAGTTAGCAGATTTCTTTCCTATTTTTCTCCCCAAAAACTTTGGATAGTAGCAACCAATTTTCACCTGCAATTTCACGCCTGGTCCTACCAAGAACATAGTCTGGTTGAGATCTTGCTTGCATGAGGCTTCTTTCATTGGCCTTCCTCCAAACCTGTGGAATATTTTTTTTCCTAGAACTGGTTGGGTTTCAAAAAGTTGAGTCCAGAGTAGAAGTATGAGAAGCAGTGGTTGTCAACCGCTCAGTCGAACACTCCCGAACCCTCTCCGTCTCTCAGGCTTCAACAAAATTACCTGCAGTTCAAAGCCGACTAGATACAACAGCTTTCCACAATGTTTGCAGCCCATCTGCTTAATCAAGGAAACATGATGAAACGGCAGCACTGTGGAGTAGAACCCCTTTGTCATATTTTTAATTCCCTATCCAAAGTGATAATGGATGTTAAATTAGCTTACTTCTTATTTAATCTTCTGTTGTAAATTAAAGGGTTTAAAGCTCAGAAGAAGAAATAATGCCTCTTTTGAGAAAAGACATTAATGCGCCCCGTCTTAATCTCGTTTTTAGAAAAGAATTACATATTTCTACATGAATCACAGGCAATGGTATTTGAGAGTTAAAATCTGTGCTTTTTCCCACATATTGTGTCCTCCTTTCAGGAAGCTCAGTTGAGGCCAACTGAACTATTTCTGGAGGAAATTAGCTTTCAAAGCACAAACTTTGCAAGTGACAAGAAGTATTGACAACTTAGGAGCAAGTGGGGGTGGATGGGGTGTCCAAAAAGTCAACATGGCATACGTAATCTGGCATGGGACCACATTACTTACCGGACCACTTCCTGCTGCTTGAATCCCAGCGACCGGTTAGGTCCCACAGAATCGGCCTTCTCCAGGTCCCGCCAACTAGACAATGTCGCTTGGTGGGACTCAGGGGAAGAGCCTTCTCTGTGGTGGCCCCGGCCCTCTGGAATCAACTCCCCCCAGAGATCAGAACTGCCTCCACCCTACTTGCCTTTCATAAGCTACTGAAGACCCACCTATGTCATCAGGCATAGGGAAATTAAGATACCCCTGGGCTTATATTGTTTATGTACGGTATGATTGTGTTGCATGGTTTTAATAATGGGTTTTTAGATGTCTTCTAATATATTGGAATTGTCACATTGTTGTTTTTGTTGTGAGCCGCTCCGAGTCTCCGGAGAGGGGCGGCATACAAATCTAATTAATAATAATAATAATAATAATAATAATAATAATAATAACAACAATAATATCTCTAGCTATGCAGCCAAGCATTCTACTCAGAGCCGGGGTGGCGCAGCAGGTGGAGTGCTGTACTGCAGGCCACTGAAGCTGACTAGATCTGTAGGTCAGCGGTTCAAATCTCATCACCGGCTCAAGGTTGACTCAGGCTGCCATCCTTCCGAGGTGGGTCAAATGAGGACCCGGATTGTGGGGGCAATCGGCTGGCTGTGTTAAATAAATTGCTATTCCTAACATGTTGTAAGCCGCCCTGAGTCTAAGGAGAAGGGGGGCATAAAAATCAAATAAATAAAATCAGGGACCGCCTTCTGCTGCACGAATCCCAGCGACCAGTTAGGTCCCACAGAGTGGGTCTTCTCTGGGTCCCGTCAACTAAACAATGTCGCTTGGCGGGACCCAGGGGAAGAGCCTTCTCTGTGACGGCCCCGGCCCTCTGGAACCAACCAACCCCCCCAGAGATTAGAATTGCCCCCACCCTCCTTGCCTTTCGTAAGCTGCTTAAAACCCACCTCTGCCGTCAGGCATGGGGGAATTGAGATCCTCTTTCCCCCTAGGCCTTTACAATTCTATGCATGGTATGTATGTATGTCTGTTTGGTTTTTATATAATGGGTTTTAACTGTTTTTAGTATTGGATTATTATTATATGCTGTTTTATTATTGCTAAATAAATAAGTAAGTAAGTAAACAAACAAACAAACAAATAAATAATACTTGCTTTTCCTACCGCCTGACCGCACTGTTCACCCCTTTTTTATTTATTTATTTATTTATTTATTCTTTGTCCAATATACAATACATATGAGAGAGAATATACATTAGGAATATATATATAAAGATAGGAAGTAAAAAGAAGGGAAGTGGATAGGAAGAGAATATATATAGAGGAGAGAATATATAAGATAAAAGAGGTAAGAAAAGAGAATTGGACAGGGGACGATACTGTCAGAAATCCCTACCCCTAAATCCTTTTCTTCTGAAGTTTTTGCTGACACAGAACTGCCAGTAGGGACCAACCCTACCCCCTGGGTGTCTCTGGGTCTAGAGGCATCTTCACTCCCTGGATCTTCCTAGTAGAGGAGACAATGGCTATGAATTGTGCATGACACACAAGACATTGGGCTTTTTATAGATTCGTATATTTAAAATGCTAAGCTTCAGAGGGGTTTTTTTTAATGGCCTCCCCATAAGCATTTGATCTGCCTCTCTTCTTTTCCGTGGGAATTATTTCTCATTAGAATACCTTTCTACACCACCTGTGTTGACGGAGTCAAGTATGGCAACACGCTTCTCCCTCTCTGATTTTGATCTTTCGCGGTGATATTTATCTTTGATGCTGGCTTTATAGAAGTGCCAACGGCTTTATTTCTCTCCCTGTCTTGCTCTGGGCCCATGTAGCTATGGGAACCGGCATTAAATGCCCATTCAGATACACCATCAAAATGAATTTTTGAAACAAAAGGGACGGTTTTAACATTAGCGCTTTGCAAGCCTGACTTCCCTCAAGACAAGTGAATTATTTACAGAATCCCTCACACATAAATTGGGCCACAGGAGACGTCTATATATCTTGGCTTCTTCTGCACCTCTTCAGTTTTGATCACTGCCACTGGGGAAAGAAAAACAGGAGGGTAAAGTTTCCTTTTCTTGAGACCAAAACTTAGCTGAGTCTTCATGTGATAAAGATTGATTGATTGGTTTGTTGGTTGATTGGACTGGATGTTGGTAATGACCAATAAAGCCCTACATGGCATCGGACCAGAATACCTCCGTGACCGCCTTCTGCCACACAAATCCCAGCGACCAATTAGGTCCCACGGAATTGGCCTTCTCCGGGTCCCATCGACTAAACAATGTCATCTGGTGGGCCCCAGGGGAAGAGCCTTCTCTGTGGCGGCCCCGGCCCTCTGGAATCAACTCTCCCCAGAGATCAGAACTGCCCCCACCCTCCTTGTCTTTCGTAAATTGCTTAAGACCTACCTTTATCACCAGGCATGGGGGAATTGAGACATCTCCCCCAGGCTTATATAGTTTTTTGTATGGTATGCTTGTCTTCTATGGTTTTAATGATGGGTTTTTTAGATGTTTTTTAAATATTAGATTTGTTACATTGTCATATTGTTATTATTATTGTTGTGAGCCACCCTGAGAGGGGCGGCATACAAATCTAATAAATGATGATGATGATGATGATTATTATTATTATTATTATTATTATTATTATTATTATTACTACTACTACTACTACTACTCAAGGCCATCCTTCTCCATAAACTCAGGGCGGCTTACTACACAAAAATCCAAACTACAGCATATGAGAAATCCAAACATTAAAATCTACAAAACTAGTCATAAAGCCTAAAACCTATAATAAATATTAAACCAATCCTAAAACCCCAATAATAACCATTTTATAATAACCCTGGAGCAGGGAGGGAATGGAGATTTTGCAGTATCCTTCCCCTGGAGTGGGTAGGGAATGAAGATTCAGGACTATCCTGCCAAATCTCCAAGCCACGCCCACCACACCACCTCCACCAAGCCACACCTACAGAACCGGTAGTTTAAAAAAAATGGATTTTATTTATTTATTCATTCATTCATTCATTCATTTATTCATTCATCCAATACACAAATACATAGGAAGAAAATAGACATGTGGTAATATATATAAGGGTAAAAGTGAACTTAGAGGAGAGGATATATGAAAGAAAGAAAATATATATGATAAGTGAAAGAGAGGAAAGACAATTGGACAGGGGACGAAAGGCACACCAGTGCGCTTATCTACGCCCCTTACTGGCCTCTTAGGAACCTGGAGAGGTCAATCGTGGAGAGTCTAAGGGAGAAATGTTGGGGGTTAGGGGTTGACACAATTGAGTCCGGTAATGAGTTCCACGCTTCGATAACTCGATTGTTGAAATCATATTTTTTACAGTCAAGTTTGGCGCGGTTCGTATTAAGTTTGAATCTGTTGCGTGCTCTTGTGTTGTTGCGATTGAAGCTGAAGTAGTCATTGACCGGTAGGACGTTGCAGCATATGATCTTGTGGGCAATACTCAAATCGTGTTTTAGGCATCGTAGTTCTAGGCTTTCTAGGCCCAGGATTGTTAGTCTATTTTCGTAGGATATTCTGTTTCGAGTGGAGGAGTGAAGGGCTCTTCTGGTGAAATATCTTTGGACATTTTCAAGGGTGTTGATGTCCGAGATGTGGTATGGGTTCCAGACAGATGAGCAGTAGTCTAGGATGGGTCTGGCAAAAGTTTTGTAGGCTCTTGTGAGTAATGTGAGATTGCCTGAGCAGAAGCTGCGTAGGATCAGGTTGACAACTCTAGAAGTTTTTTTGGCGATATTGTTACAGTGGGCTTTAGCACTTAGGTCATTCGAAATTAGTATTTCACCTCTGAATAGTGCCAAGACTTGGGTGCATTATGAAAAGCAAAACCCTTAGAAAGCTTCCCCTTAACGCTGCAAAGGGAGAAGAATTTCTGCAATGCCCCTAAGGAAATTTGCTCATGTTAACAAAAAAAAATCATTTCAGCTTGAGAGTTCCTTGACAATGTTTGCCCGAGGAAACCCAATAAATTAGTCTTCGCTGGTGTTTCAGGGAAAAAAATTCAATAGCAGCTGTGAAATAAAATAGGTAGCAAATAATCAACTTCTGTATTGGAGCCTGTGGTGGGAGAAGAAAGGAGGGAGAGTCGGAGCTCACCTTTGTAGCTACACCTGGAACGGAGAGGGGGGAATCTGTGATCTCGAGTCCTCTAGGGCTTCCTCTGGATTCAATTTTACAAAAAAAAGAGAAATCTGTCATAAATCAAACTTGGCAAGTATTTTTGTACCTCGGCCTCCGCCTTCCTGCTGAGGCCACCATAAGTTTATCCTCTTTGCTTCCACAATTTTTTCATAAAATCGACATTTGAGAACCATCCACTTCTAACAATAACAAAAGTATTCACATTTTATTGCTCGGCTGCATTTTTAGCAGAAACGAAAAAGGACCCAGAACAGTTTGCTCCTCCAAAAATCAGTCAAAACATTAAATGACGTTAAGTCATTTTCTAATGCAGTAGGAAGGAAATAATATTTAACAGGAAGTACATAAGAATGTAAGAACCTAAGTGGAGCCCTGCTGAATCCAGCCAAAGCCCATCGAGTCCAGCATTCTGTGTCCCACAGTGGCCCATGGGGATCTTGAGCAGAAAGAGAAGGCAAAACCCTCCCTTTCCCTTGACCCCCAACAAATGGGACCCAAGGGAACCCTGCCTGCCTCAACTCTAAGCAAGAGAGAGAGGTAGGAAGGGAGAGAGGGAGGGAGGGAGGGAGGAAGGAAGGAAGGAAGGAAGGAGAAAGACAGAGAGAACATAAGAATATAAAAAGAGTCATGCTGAATCATACAGTGGCTCACCAATTGTCCATGGGGATCTTGAACAGAAAGAGAAGGCAAGACCCTCGCTTTCCTTTGAACCCCAATAAATGGTACCCAAGGAAATCCTGCCTGCCTCAACTCAAAGAGAGAGAGGGAGGGAGGGAGGGAGGAATAGAGGGAGGGAGGGAGGGACTCTGCTAAGCTACCAAGGGACCAAACTCCCTAGTCTTAGTTTCATGTTTCATGGCCATGTTAATGATAAAAAGAAAACACTATACATAAATTAAGTTCAGCCCAGATCAGTTATTTTAGCCTGGGAGGGAAGAGAACATACAAAGTTTCTCTCTCTCTCTCTCTGTCTCTCTCTGTCTCTCTGTCTCTCTGTCTCCCTCCCTCTCTCTTTCCTCTTCCCTCCTCCCTCTCCTGTATTAAATAATAACTGCCTTGGACGTTCACATTGTGAAAGAAAGCGACACCCTCTTGAAAGGATTAGCCTGGGGTTTCCCTGCCAGAGGAATCTGTCAAGTTGGACTCGGAAGCACAAGCTCTCTGGCCATGTCTGTAGAGCAGATGAAACTTTGTAGAAGAAGACTTTGTGTGTGGGCTGCTTTGAAGACACCCTGGAAACAGCTGTGACTAGGACAGGCTAAACTAGAGAGATCATAGCTGCCCAGTTTTTACTTCACTGATATCTACTACATTCTATAGTCCTCGGGGAATGAGTGGCGTTTAAAAATAAATAAAATAAAGAATGGAGATCAAAGTGATGGTCTCATATTTGAATCTCGAGATGCTTTGGACACCCATCTACTACGACTACATATCTGCAGAGGGATTTATTTTTTATTTTTTTATTTTTTTATTTATTTTGTCCAATACAAATTGAAAGTTAAAGAGAATAAAAACATGTAGTATTAAATATCAGGGAAAGGATAGAAGAAAAGATATGAGAATAGAATACGTCAATGAAGAATAGAGGAAAAGAGATATGAATGGAAGAGAAGATATATAAAATATAGGAGAGGCAACTGGACAGGGGATGGAAGACACACTACTGCACTTATGCACGCCCCTTACTGACCTCTAAGGAACCTGGTGAGGTCAATCGTGGATAGTCTAAGGGGAAAATGTTGGGGGTTGGGGATTGACATCACGGAGTTCCACGCTTCGACAACTCAATGGCTAAAGTCATATTTTTCACAGTCAAATTTGGAGCGGTTGATATTAAGTTTGAACCTGTTGCGTGCTCTTGTGTTGTTGCGGTTGAAGCTGAAGTAGTCATTGACAAGCAGGACGTTGCAGCATATGATCTTATGGGCAATACTTAGATGGTGTTTAAGGTGTCGTAGTTCTAGGTTTTCGAGACCCAGGATTGTAAGTCTATTTTCGTAGGGTGTTCTGTTTTGAGTGGTGGAGTGAAGGGCTCTTCTGATGAAGGATCGTTGGACATTTTCAAGGGTGTTGATGTCCGAGATGTGCTATGGGTTCCAGGCAGATGAGCTGTATTTGCTTGACCAAAAGCTACAGAGAGGTAACTCCTGATCTTCTTTACAACGTTAAGTCCAAGCATTAATTTACCTCTTCATCTGTTACTGAATTCCTGGATTTCAGTTCCTGCTTTTACAGGAGATAGTTAAGTTCCGAACAGTGAGTGACATGAGAAATACCAGACACACTTAATTAATGAAGATTTATGCCTCTAGCTGGCATGCATCCCAGAGGCTTATCTATGCTCCATAGACGGAAATGCTGTTAGCCTGAAAATGCTTTAGAGTTTGACTTATTTCTTGCTGGACTTTGTGTCATAATAATCCTATTGCTTCAATCGAATGTTTCCAGCGTGTGGTGGGTTTGCTTTCTAATTGATTGATCTGGCCAGACAGGACAGTGACCAGATGTTGTACAGTATTCACACTTGATTTAATGAATTGCCGATTTGATGTCAAATACATCTGGAGAATCTCAAGTGATTGGTCTACTAAACCAGAGAAGTTACTGTATTTACTGCTTCAACTGACTGGCCTTCCAGAAAGTATAAGGGACAACATTGTCCTTAGTGGATCTCAGAAGACCCAACTTGTTCTCCTTTTCTCTCTGTGTGTTCTCCCAATAATGTTCTTCGGGGAAATATTCCACAGCTAGCTTTTATTTTATTTATTTATTTATTCATTCATTCATTTGTCCAATACACAAATACATAGGAAGAAAAATAGACATGTAGTAATATATATAAGGGTAGAGGAGAGGATATATGAAAGAAAGAAAATATATATGATAAGTGAGAGAAAGGAAAGACAATTAGACAGGGGACGAAAGGCACACCAGTGCACTTATGTACGCCCCTTACTGGCCTCTTAGGAACCTGGAGAGGTCAATCGTGGAGAGTCTAAGGGAGAAGTGATGGGGGTTAGGGGTTGACACAATTGAGTCCGGTAATGAGTTCCATGCTTCGATAACTCGATGGTTGAAATCATATTTTTTACAGTCAAGTTTGGAGCGGTTCGTATTAAGTTTGAATCTGTTGCGTGCTCTTGTGTTGTTGCGGTTGAAGCTGAAGTAGTCATTGACCGGTAGGACGTTGCAGCATATGATCTTGTGGGCAATGCTCAGATCGTGTTTTAGGCGCCGTAGTTCTAGGCTTTCTAGGCCCAGGATTGTTAGTCTATTTTCGTAGGGTATTCTGTTTTGAGGGGAGGAGTGAAGGGCTCTTCTGGTGAAATATCTTTGGACATTTTCAAGGGTGTTGATGTCCGAGATGTGGTATGGGTTCCAGACAGATGAGCAGTAGTCTAGGATGGGTCTGGCAAAAGTTTTGTAGGCTCTTGTGAGTAGTGTGAGATTGCCTGAGCAGAAGCTGCGTAGGATCAGGTTAACAACTCTTTAAGAGCATTTCTTGCCAAGGTATAATTCTAGGAGCTGATTCTGCAGATCATATTTGCAAGACCTTCTGTTGGTTTGAGATAGGGGAGTTGGTTTCCTCTTTTGCCCTAAAGCTCCCCTGTGAGAGTTAGGCTACAGTCTCTATAATTTATCTATTCACTTGGAAACTGGTGCAGCAAATAAACTTAACTAGCATTTGCAAAACTGCATTGAGTTTCTTTTCCTGGGTTTTCCAATAAATCACCTCCGATAGCTTAGGGTGCAATCGATAGAAGAAGTGGGGGAGGGGAACCTACCAAAGATTTCATTGCATCCAATTTAAACTATTACTTCCTGCCATGTGGTCCGAAGAGTTGTGAAAATTAATCACTTCCCGATACCCCCACGAAATGTCAATGGGGCTCTAATATTGATACTGCATTTTTCTGCTGGAAACTGTCATTAATTATGAAGGCTTTTTTCATTTTCAATGGCCAATTGTTTTTATGAAAAAAAGGCCTCCAGTGGGCTCACATTAGGTGAGGTCAGCACCCATAATGTGCAGCAACGGCAAGTGAATTTGGGGACGATTGGCATAAGTGGACAATTGGACGTAGCTCCGTTCTGATGCAGAATTTGCATTGGCTAATTCGCGAGCCCAAGGCTTATGCACCACCTTGCCTGCTTTGGTGGACCAGGCATGCCAAGGTCATGCGCACTTGGGATTCTGCAATGCAAGCAGGTGGGGTTATTATTATTATTATTATTATTATTATTATTATTATTATTATTATTATTATTATTATTATTAACATTGTTTAGTCGACGGGGACCCGGAGAAGGCCAACTCTGTGGGACCTAACCGGACGCTGGGATTCCTGCGGCAGAAGGCGGACTCGGAGAAGGTGTTAGTTCAGCCACTTCAACAGCAGGCACCGAAGGGAAATTCAACTCAATTCAATTCAATTTATTAGATTTGTATGCCGCCCTTCTCCGACGACTCGGGGTGGCTCACAGAATAGATGTAAAATTAAGCATATAGAACAAATCTAATATATTAAAGAAGTATGACTAAAAACCCTCAATCAGACCATCCAATCACACCATGCATCACATTTATTGGTCAGAGGGGCAAGATTTAATCATCCCAAGCCTGGCGACATAGGTGAGTCTTAAACTCTTGCAGAAGCAGTATGAATCTCTGGGGTGAGCTGATTCCAGAGGGTCGGAGCTACCACAGAGAAGGCTCTTCCCCTAGGCCCCGCCAAACAACATTGTCTAGTTGATAGTACCTGGAGAAGGCCAACTCTGTGGGACGTAACCGGCTGCAGGGATTTATAGAGCAAAAGGCGGTCCTGTAAGTAATCTAGTCCGATGCCACGTAGGGCTTGGTAGGTCATTACCAACACTTTGAATTATGTTCAGAAACCAATCGACATCTAGTGAAACCATGGAGTGTTGGAGAGAAATGGGTATATCTAGGGAGACCCATGACCACTCGTGCGGCTGCATTCTGCACAATTTGAAGTTTCCGAACACTCTTCAAAGGTAGCCCCATGTAGAGAGCATTGCAAAGCAACCTCATAAAAGCAGGACCAGGAATTGTCACGGGGGTGGGGGTCTCTCCCAGTAGAAGTTGGCACTTTTCTGGCTGAGCCCAGCTGGGAAGCTCTATTTGCAGTGGTTGCTTGTGGCAACCAGAACATTAAAAGATACTTTCTTCTTGGGCGGGTGAATCTGTATTGGCTCCCTGTTTGGAATCTACGTTGATTTCATTGCAATGTGGTTGATCCTCTTCCACAAAATGAAGCAGAGGCCCCATTAAAGTAGAGATGGGATATTTTTTCTTTCTTTCTTTCTTTCTTTCTTTCTTTCTTTCTTTCTTTCTTTCTTTCCTTTCCTTTCCTGGATTTCCTGCCTAGGCAGGGGGTTGGACTTGATGACCTGCAAGGTCCCTTTCAGCTCTAATAAATAAATAAAAATAAATTCATTCTTTCTTTCTTTCTTTTTTCTTTCTCTCTTTCCTCCCTCTCTTCCCTTCCTTCCTTTCTTTCGTTTGTTCTTTCCAGCCATCCGTCCATCCATCCAGTTTGATGGAGTAATTTTAGGATTCCATGGCACAGAAAGAAAGAAGTTTTTCTTGTCTCTCATCTCATTTTTCTATGGGTCTCAGAGTATTTTTAGAAACACAAATGTTTCTCGTTTCATGTCGTTGCGCCTGAAAATAAATGGCTCTCTGCATGTTTTGTACAACTTTCCTCTAATGAATATTTTTTGCAAGCAAATACGCCTTTAATATGCTTTAGGTGTAATTGTGCTCTTTGGAGGATCTATGTATTTTATTCGCAAACATTCCCTTGCGTATATAATTTGTAACCATTAAGGAAAGACAGATGGAAAGAATTGTGAAATTATATGGAAATGTATACCTAACAAATTTGTTCTCTGCTTGTACTGCTGAAAACGATCAGGTTCTGTATATAGAGATGTCACTTTGTTGGATTATAGGGACTTGTAGGACTCAACTCTGTTAAATTATCTGGAATTCCATCATAACTTGAGATTTATGTCCAGCTCTTAAAATTCCTCCGGCGTAATTGTCATAAGCCACTAAATTCCAGTAGGTTCAGCAATGAGATGTATTATTTTCCCCACTTCTAAAGTAAAGGAAGCCATTGATGCAGAGCAGGGATAAAATGCTCAACCCTGTTCAGGCGCATCGATGCAGCCTCTGTACAAATCGATGGTGAGGCCACACTTGGAGTCCTGTGTACAGTTCTGGTCACCTCACCTCAAGAAGGATAGAATGGAACTGGGAAAGGTGCAAAAAAGGGGCAACAAGAAGGATCAAGGAAATGGAGCCCCTCCCTTATGAAACCAGGTTGCAACGCCTTGGTCTCTTCAGCCTTGAAAGACGGCGTTTAAGAGGTGACGTGATCAAAGGGTATAAAATCATGCATGGGATAGAAAAGGTGGATAGAGAAAAATTATTTTCTCTATCACACAATACTAGGACAAGGGGACCCTCCCTAAAGCTCATAGGTAAGAAAATGAGGACAGATAAAGGGAAATATTTCTTCACCCAGAGGGTCCTTGGTTTATAGAATTCCCTTCCAGAAGAGGTTGTGACAGCTGTCAGCCTGGAGAGCTTCAAGGCAGGATTAGACAGATTCACGGATGCCAAGTGTATCGGTGGTTATTGAAATGGATGTCCATGTGCCGCCTCTATGTTGGTTGAGGCAGGCAGGGTTCCCTTGGGTCCCATTTGTTGAGGGTCAAGGGAAAGGGAGGGTTTTGCCTTCTCTTTCTGCTCAAGATCCCCATGGACAATTGGTGGGACACTGTGGGACACAGAATGCTGGACTCGATGGACTTTGGCCTGATTCAGCAGCGCTCTTCTTATGTACTGGTAGTGGCAGGTGGTGGTAGTTCAGAGAACCGGTAGTGGCAGCATTGCGAAGCTCTGCCCACCCACCCAGACATCGGTCACAAGACATCCTGCCTGCAGACTTTTATTCATGCGCCTTCACAACACCTGGTCCCCAACTGCTGCTATTCAATTTGGACTCTTGGGAAGAGTTGAGTTTGTTTTGCGGCAACAAATTTACCTTGAGCTGTTTGTTTCCATCACTGGGTTGGTAGTGGAATTTCAGATACAGTGATACCTTGTCTTACAAACTTAATTGATTCCGGGACGAGGTTCTTAAGGTGAAACGTTTGTAAGATGAAACAATGTTTCCCATAGAAATCAATGGGAAAGTGATTAATGCGTGCAAGCCCAAAATTCACCCCTTTTGCCAGCCGAAGCGCCCGTTTTTGTGCTGCTGGGATTCCCCTGAGAAATTCCATGGGAAACCCCACCTCCAGACTTCTGTGTTTTTGCGATGCTGCAGGGGAATCCCAGCAGGGGAATCCCAGCATCACAAAAACGAGCGCTTCGCTGGCAACGGAAGTCCGAAGGTGGGGTTTCCCAGTGAAGGGAGCATCAGTGAAATCGCAGCATCGCAAAAACACTGAAGTCCTCAAAACCCCACCTCCGGAACTCTGTGTTTTTGCGATGCTGTGAGGTGGGGTTTCCCATGGAGTCCCCTCAGGGGAATCCCAGCAGCGCAAAAACGGGTGCTTTGCTGGCAACGGAAGTCGGGAGACGGGGCCTCCCAGCGGCGGCGGTGGGTTTGTAAGTTGAAAATAGTTTCTAAGAAGAGGCAAAAAAATCTTAAAGCCCGGGTTTGTATCTCGAAAAGTTTGTATGACGCGGTGTTTGTAAGACGAGGCATCACTGTATCTGAATTTGGCCCAAAATGATGAACCAGGAGGAACCTAGGATTTCTTTCCCCTGAAGACCTGCTAGGGCAGAGGTAGGCAAAGTTGGCTCTTCTAGGACATGTGGACTTCAACTCCTAGAATTCCTGAGCTAGCACGATTGGCTCATAAATTCTGGGAGTTGAAGTCCACAAGTCCTAGAAGAGCCAACTTTGCCTACTATCCCTGTGTTAGGGTATTTGCAGAAGTATTGTGTGATGCAATGGTTCTTCTAGCTTTGCTTGATAGTTGATAGTGGGCGATGCTGCAGTGATGAACATCCATGGATATGTCACATCTCACCTTTTCAGTAAGGTCAAAAAGAAACAAATATTTGCAGAATCTTAGATTTGGGATTCCAAAAGGAGTTTTAGTTTGGCTGCCATGGTGGGAGTACATTAGAACAACGAGGGCCAATGAATGTGTGCAACATTCATCTAATATAAAATTCCACTTTCTCTGCTATTTAGCCGGCCCGAGCCTGGAGTTCACATTTTGCTGCACATCCATTTCTGCTATCTTCCCCTGACAATAACAAGGCAGATGTTGACAGGCAGTTGCACGGGGAAATGCTTTAAGCTGTCAGTCGTCGAGACTCAAAATTAATTTGATTGTGCTGGATGGAAATGGAAAAAAAACTTGGTTCTGTCGGCTACAGCCAAGGAGGGAAATATGTAGGTAATTCTCATTTCACTCTGGAGGAATGAACAGAAAGAAAGATAAAATCAAATGAACAAAGAGAAGGGTTTGGTGCCCAGACAGACATTTCACATCCAAAGTTTGGCTCAAAATTTGAAATGATTGGTGGTTTATAATCATTTGGTGCCATAAAACATATCACTTACAGTGTCAACACTGAATTTAGTATTTGGAGTTTAGTTATTATGGCCAAGACTTCATTTAACAAAAAAAGAGTTGCATTGTCAATTTAATTGGCACAGGAAACAGCAAAAATTGGAAGGAGGAACCAAATTAGCATCTTCCAAGTCTTAATTTGGTCTTCAGATGGAAGCACGTTGTGTAAGGCCAAACCCAAAGGCATTCATCCCGAAGGAACTGAAGAAATGTCCAATGAGAACAGACTCCAACGAGAACTGCCTGAGATATCTTGTCCAATATAGAGACAATTCACAAGAAGCCAATTTTTTCAATGCCGTTGTAACTTTTTTGGGGCTAATTTGTTTAATTTATTGTTTGGAATGTTGTTATGAAGAACATATCACATTTTAGGTGAAATTTATACAGAAACATTGAAAATCCAAATGGGCTCACATTTTAATTCCCACTGTATAAGGAAAAAAGTTTAAGATGATGATGATGATATTGATAATGATAATAATAATAACAATAATAACAACAACAACAACAACAATTATTGATTTGATTTGATTTGATTTGATTTGATTTGATTTGATTTGATTTGATTTGATTTGTATGCCACCCCTCTCCGAAGACTCGGGGCGGCTAACAACTATAAAGAAGACTATGTAAACAAATCTAATATTAAAAATAATCTTAAAAACCCCAATTTAAGAAACCAATCATACAAAACAAGCATACCATGTATAAATTCTATAAGCCTAGGGGGAAGGGGAAACTCTCAATTCCCCCATGCCTGACAACAGAGGTGGGTTTTAAGGAGCTTACGAAAGGCTAGGAGGGTGGGGGCAACTCTGATATCTGGGGGGAGTGGTTCCAGAGGGTCGGGGCCGCCATAGAGAAGGCTCTTCTCCTGGGTCCCGCCAAATGACATTGTTTAGTCGACGGGACCCGGAGAAGGCCAACTCTGTGGGACCTAACTGGTTGCTGGGATTCGTGCGGCAGAAGGCGGTCCTGGAGATATTCAATAATAATAATAATAATAATAATAATAAATAATAGATTTGTATAATAGTTTAGGAGCTGGTTTAGTAGCTAAGAAGTTATCTATTTTGAATAAGAAATGCCAATATTTTATATTTTAATAATCTCAATGTATACTACTGTATGCTCCATTTGGGGAAAATAGAAAGTAGGTTTTTGTTCTTATCATAGTTGTGGTAGCTATTTTTGATACGCTAATTAAATTAATTCTAAATGTAAAAATCTGGTCATCAGAATATATGTACAATGACAAAAAACTGACTGACAGAAGTGGACAACGTATGACAAAGCTGCATAGTAGTAAAATTAAAATGAACTTTTATCTATAAACACAATTATTTTAATTAGGAGTACATTAAGAGAAATTTAAAAATCCTCATTAAACCATTAGTTCCCAACATGGGGACCACTTCAAACAGTTGCTAAATGAAGCAAACAAAGACAACGAAGCCCCCTATAATTATATAGTGAGTGAGAGATCTTTTTTTTTATTTCCTGTTGCAAAAACTGGCTCTTCTGCCATATGACATCACTCAAAAATATGCGTGTGAGACTGTGGACATCTGCGTGTGCCCTTGATACAGTCCAACATGGTCCTGAAATTATTCTTGGGGAAATAATATCTCAAAATAGAAGTCTTGTTTTATGGATGGCATCATCCTTTACCTTCATATCAGTGCCACGAACGGTTGAAATTTGACTGACATCTCACTGGGGAAGGGCTCAATCTTACAGAGATTCAACTTCTGAAATACAAGGCTTCACTTTAAAGCAATTATTTATTTAAAACGTTTATATAACGCCCCATTTTGTACCAAACTCTGGTCAGCTTCCAACCAAGAGAGAAAGCCCCTTCCATGTACGATAAAAGAAATTAAAACCAAAAACGTGAAGTCCCAAAAACCTGGCACCATCATTTGCTAATTTGTTATTTAGAGTTTGTGAGAGCTGTACTGGTGGTACCCAAGACTACGCACAATGATGTAATTACTTCTTGGGATGGAAAGAATCTTTAATTCCTCCTCAGGATGATAAGAAGCAAGCTATAATCTTGTCAATTAGAGGTTTTATGGAAAAGAACAATAAACACTATTATTGTTTTGACAGCAGTCAATCCTCTTCCTGTGTCTCTTTAACCAACTCCAATTGCGATATAGTTAATGCTGGGAAACATTATTAAATCACCCACTTCTGTCTGATAGGACAAAACCTCCATCCTACGTATGGAACCCTTCAATGCCTGTGGCCCTTTAAAGGGACATCTCTCAAGCAAAAGACTTCTCCAACCGCCAATTCTAGATCTGAAAAACAAAATTAAGGAAGGAAAAAGATGAGGAGACAGAGGAGGAGGTGAAAAGATTGGTCTTGGTGCTTTGGTGGCTTCTACCAATTTCTTGGAGGAAACTGGGGGAAAGATTTTGAAGGTCAGTAGAAAGTAGTAGAAGGACCACTAAAGACACCAGCCAGAATGTAGAACCACTCAGAGAATCAGTACAATATTGGAAGATGTAGAGAGACCTGGCCCATAGATTTCCCAAGAATTTATTTATTTATTTATTTATTTATTAGAGTTGAAATGGACCGTTCAGGTCATCAAGTCCAACCCCCTGCTCAAGCACTTCCCCAGCCAGATGGCAGTCCAATCTCCTCTTGAATATGTCGAGAGTTGTGGCGTTCACAACCTCTGCTGGCAGGCCGTTCCACTGGTTGATCGCTCTGACCGTCAGGAAGTTCTTCCTTATTTCCAGGTTGAATCTCTCCTTGGTCAGCTTCCATCCGTTGTTCCTCGTCTGGGCATCTGGTGCCCTGGAAAATAGTGTGACCCCCTCCTCTCTGTGGCAACCCCTTAAGTACCTCTGTAGTGCTATCATGTCCCCCCTGGCCCTTCTTTTCACGACTATCCATGCCCAGTTTCTGCAACCTCTTTCCGTATGTCTTGGTTTCTACTCCACCTTATCATTTTGGTTGCTCTTCTTTGGACACAACTGAATGGATATCCTCTTCCTCATTCTCCTCTTCATCATCATCTTCTTCATCATCATCATGCTCTTTGGTGGCTCCCAAGATCCCCAACCCATCTGCCTGGGGGGAAATGTTAGGGTCCTCCACCAATGAAGCATGAAAGGAGTAGCCTAAATATCCCCAAAATACATTGAGGATAAAAGATGAGCATGTGTCCCAAAACATATTCTGGTTGGCTGTTGTGCTGTTTTTTGCAGTCCAGGGGGTTCGGGGAAGCTTCCTGAAGCCCCGGAGTGCAAAAAACAGCACAATGGGCAAACAGGAAATGCGTTTTCTGAATTTCCAGTTTGCCCATTGTGCTGTTTTTTGCCCTCCGGGGCTTCAGGAAGCTTCAACTCTGCCATTTCATGGTTCCTGGCTCAAGCCTGGATTCCCAAAGGCCTAAAATGAAAAAGGTAAGACAAAGTCTTTAAGTACTCTGGATTTTTTTTAAAAAAATGTCTCCCTATAATCCATAAACAGGGCATCAGGATGAAGATAAGGTTGATGGAGGCAGGGGGAGGGGGTTAGAGGAGAGGAAGCCGGAAGGAAATGAAGCTTCACCTCTGGGTCCTAATGGGGTGACACTGTCAATTATCCCTCTGATTCCATTAAGGATGCAAACTCCATTTACGGAAAAGATAAGATGCTTCATTATAGGAAGACTGGGTTTCTGTCCAAAGAGCCCCAGCAACCACCTAGATTAAAAGCTTTGTGCATCAGGGAGGGGGGGGGAAACCCAGCAGGATGTGGACCAGCTAAACGGGGCAAATTCGCTGCCAGTCATTCCCCCCCCCCCAGCTCTAATCGACGTCTCTAAGGGTCAATATCACTCATTCAGTACAGATTATCTTCAGCAATTCGCTGAACTTCAAATCTGATCTTTTTCCGCTTTGATCAACCGCCGTTGCAGAAGACCAGAGGTGCCCACGGGGCACGGTTAAAGAAAAGGCAAGATGGCATTGCACCTGTCAAAAGTGGGTCAAAAGGCTTTGATTGGCAGCTGGCTCTAATGCCAGTTTGGTCTAGTGGTTAAGGTACCAGGCTAGAGACCAGGAGTCGGAGAATTCTAGTCCTTCCTTAACCATGAAAACCAGTTAGATGACTATGGTCCAATCACCAGGAGACTGTCAGTTCTAGTCCCGCCTTAGGGATGAAAGTAGCTGGGTGATTTTGGTCCAATCACCAGGATACTGTCGATTCTAGTCCCGCCTTAGTAATGAAAGTAGCTAGACGACTTTGGTCCAATCACCAGGAGAGGGTGAGTTCTAGTCCCACCTTATGCATGAAAATGACTAACTTTGATCCAATCACCAGGAGACTATGAATTCTAGTCCCGCCTTATGCATGAAAGTGGCTGGGCGACTTTGATCCAATCACCAGGAGGAGTGAGTTCTAGTCCCGCCTTGGACATAAAAACCGGCTGAGTGACTTTAGGCCACTCCCCCTCTCTCTCTCAGCCCCACCCACCTCACAAGGTTGTTGTGCTGATGAAAATAGGAGAAGGGAGGTTTGTTGGATATGCTCACTGCCTTCAGCTGTTTGTAAAATACTACTGATGGGAGAGAATTTGCTCCGTATTCTGATCCAGTGAGAACCTCAGTATATTCTTCCTGATGACAAATTTGCTAAAGCAAAACTGGGCTATTATAAAAATCACGGGATAAGCTTAGAAATGGCACAGAGCTGGTGATTTCAACCCGCTACGTATATTTAAAAAATTACCTTCCCTCTCGTTACTCTTCCTTTTCCCCTCTTTTAATTATATTCTCCAAAGTATTTAAATCGACTTCCGCCCCCCCCTCTCCTGCTGTGAACCTCATAGGATTCTGGAGGTTTTATGAAAAGACGGCAATTTAATAAAAACAAGTTTAAGAAATGACGGGCGATATAGAAACACAGGATTCTTCTTAATTGAAAAGGCCCCAAACGAGAGAGGAGCGAGTTCTCTTACACAATGAGTACGACGGCTCTTACAGCTGTAGATATTTATCATCATCGGATTATTCCCCCCACGAAATCTCCCTTCTTGCTCTTTCGCGTTACATGTAAATATAGTTTTGGAAATCGAAAAATGATCCGCTTCCCCCAAACCTGGAAATTATAGTGCATTGGACTAGAAGAATAATGATTGCATACATTTTGGTTGCTTGAGAAATTTGAAGTGGCAGCAAAGAGGAGACACGAAATACAGTGATACCTCGTCTTACAAACGCCTCGTCATGAAAACTTTTCGAGATACAAACCCGGGGTTTAAGATTTTTTTGCCTCGTCTTACAAACTATTTTCACCTTACAAACCCACCGCCGCCGCTGGGATGCCCCGCCTCCAGACTTCCGTTGTAAGTGAAGCGCCCGTTTTTGCACTGCTGGGATTCCCCTGAGACTCCCCTCCATGGGAAACCCCACCTCTGGACTTCCATGTTTTTGTGATGCTGCAGGGGAATCACAGCAGGGGAATCACAGCAGCGCAAAAATTGGTGCTTCGCTGGCAATGGAAGTCCGGAGGTGGGGTTTCCCAGCGAGGGGAGCCTCAGTGAAATCGCAGCATCGCAAAAACACAGAAGTCCGGAGGTGGGGTTTCCCATGGAGGGGAGCCTCAGGGGAATCCCAGCAGCACAAAAACGGGCGCTTAGGCTGGCAAAAGGGGTGAATTTTGGGCTTGCACGCATTAATCGCTTTTCCATTGATTCCTATGGAAAACATTGTTTCGTCTTACAAACTTTTCAGCTTAAGAACCTCGTCCCGGAACCAATTAAGTTTGTAAGGCAAGGTATCACTGTACTGTATTTCAGGCACACAAAAAATGAAGGAATGGTCGTTTGGGTCCGAACTGGGTGACCAGAGAACCAGGATTAGACTTGACTCCGGAGTCACTCCAAGCCCAGGTGCTGAAATGGAGCGCTTACTATTTCACCAGATGGAAATTGCAAAGAACACCTGAAGGTTCCTCTGATTCGCTCACTACTATAACTGGGGGGGAAGTGGAGGGGGTGGCTGCACGCCATGACACATTCCTTTTAGGTGCTCAAGGTCAGCCTTTGTTCAGCACCTGGCTGGAAGCTGCTGGGTGTTGCAGGATACGCTGGCAGAAGATGTATGGTTCATGTGATGGGCTTGTGGGAGGAGACGCAAGGAAATGAACTCTAACCCTACTCTCGTAACTTTAGATTTGGGTTTCTCCAGTGGTCCTGTCATTCTGGGAAGTGAATGACAGGAAGACAAGCTGCTTAATAGCTGAAGATTCTATCCAGGAGTAAACAGGAAGGAGGAAAGTTCTCTCCTCTCCTTCCCTATTTAGAGTGAAGGGAATAAAAATAGACTCATTTTGCCTGAGGATACATATGCAGTTTATGTAAAAACACAGGTGTGCACAAGGCAAGAAACGCTGTTTGCACAGATAACTTAATAGCGTCACTCTCAAACCGAGGACTTTATTAATGGAAACTGATGTCACCATTTTGGGGCATTTTTCTCTTACTGGACACAACCACAGGGTGGGAGTAGGTGGGAAAACCTGAGTTCGTACTTAAGTTTCTCAGCTCAGAGTTGCAAAGATTTTGTCATCACTGCAAAGAATTGCTGTCAGATGCAATAATATTTCACGGGCATCCATGGGTTATTACTTTTTGCATATTGAGAGAGGTAGAGACTATTGCATTGGCTGCCGATCAGTTTCCGGTCACAATGCAAAGTGTTGGTCATGCTTAGGTAGTCCAGAGTCCTTCCTTGACCTGGCTGGGGAATTATGGAAGTTTTCCTCTTTTTTTTGACTCCTTGAAGGCATCTGATTGATTCAAAACACCACCTTTGATTGGCTAGATGCACTTGTGGGTTTGACACTGCAAACCTCTGGTAAACTTCTATGACTTTTTATAGAATCTGACTCTGTCTGACAGTGATGGAATAAGCTACGTTAGTTTTATCCTGCTTCATTAGCGAAGGCCAGAAGTTTGTCTTTTGTCTCTACTCATTATCCCGAAAAAACCCCAGCAGCTAAAGCTGAATTCTCTCTTTTTTCTGATAATCTCAGAGAAGCAAGCAGAATTTCAAATGGATAAAGAAGTCATTCAGTGCGGAGTTAAAATAACAAAATACTTGTGACACCACAAAGATGAATACACTGCTTTTGACATCAAGGATCAATTTGTTTCCTCTTAAGTTCTGTCAAAAATAAATTTCCCATTATATGAAAATGTCTGTGAGTCAATGGAGCCCCAGCAGCTACTGAAGTTTGGAGGAAAAGACCAATTTTGGGGCTGTTTTTTTTCATTTTTAATGCGACCATGTATATGTTAAGCAAATGCAGGAGTTTTATTGAAACTGAAAGACCCAGAAATTGGGTGAGTGCTTCTTAATATTGGCAAGATTATGGGGGGAAAGGCATGAAATACTTTCGAATTTAAAAATAAGAGCCTAAAATTAAGCCGTTGTCTTCTCCGTATCTCTGAATCCAGATGAATGAGAATTCTAGGGCCATACATTTTTCATTTCTGAAACTTTTGTTTGAAAGGGGATGGGAGAAAGGGGTAAAAAAAAAAATTGGTACAAGCTGCCAAAAACTGAAAATGTAATTGGTATGCAAGTCTCCCAGCTGACAAATGTACCTGTGTGTAACCATCCGACCGTTCTTTTGTGAAGGCCTAAATTGTAAGGACGGCATTGCAGTGGAAATGAAATCCCTGCTTTTAAGCCAGAAGAGGCATCAATGCCTCTAGCCAGATGTTGGGGGTGGGGGTTTTTTTTGGGGGGGAGATATTTTTCTTTATTTTTCTCCACCTTTAAACATACCTAGATGGAAACAACTATATCATCCGTATCAATCATATCTATGAATAACACACATAGGTCAATATCTAATGGTGTATATATAAAAACATCTTATATAGTAAACTAGCAGTCTAACAACTGATCTATACCTAGAATAAAAAGAAAGACTAACTGTGATTTAAAATAGAAGAAAAGAAAAGACAACACACACAAAATATAAAGATAAAAACATAGAAACATAGAAGACTGACGGCAGAAAAAGACCTCATGGTCCATCTAGTCTGCCCTTATATTATTTTCTTGTATTTTATCTTAGGATGGATCTATGTTTATCCCAGGCATGTTTAAATTCAGTGACTGTGAATTTATCTACCATGTCTGCTGGAAGTTTGTTCCAAGGATCTACTACTCTTTCAGTAAAAAAAGAAATTACATATGCTTTTCACACTTTCCGATATTCTTATTCATGAGTCTTAACTCCTTTAAGTCTGTGTTACATAATTTGTCTTATGCTGCCACCATTTCCCTTTTCGTCAACCAAGTTTCTACCATCTTATCTCTGATTCTTTTACATTAATATCAAAACACGTACTTGTTTTATCTATTTTTATTTTCAATCCGTTCGTAAAACTTCCCCCAAATATTATAAAACTCCAAAGCTTCTTTAATTTTCATTGTAAGTCTATTCATTTCAGCACAATCCATAATCTTCCTTAACACTTCTCTTTCTATTGGTATTCTATTCAATTTCCAATTTTGTACATATACAACTGGCCCTCAATGAGATTGGGTTGTGTTTGACCTCGGGTGGGGGTGTGTGGCCAGCTTGATGTCACACATGTGGTGTCCTGAACACTCTGCCAGAGAAAATGGGATCCCGAGCTCCATTTTTGGCTGGGCCTCCTGCAACCTTCCACCAGCAAAAATGGAGCTTAGCAGGGCCACCTGCAACCTTCCCGAGCTCCGTTTTTGCTGGAAGAGACATCTCGCTGTTTCCAGGGCAGCCCAACAGGCCAGATCTTAACACTCTGTGAGCCTTGAGCTTGACACATCTGCCTTAGAGGATACTCAACTCACCTGAAGTCCGTTCATCAAGGTTTTCAGGTGCCTGCTTTCTGAAGGACTGGGGACAAGTAATCCGAGGATAAGAACCTCCAAATATGATGGGGGCAAACCTGTAGGAAGAGAGACTTAAAGAGACCCTTCTGTTGGCCTGGAATGCACCTTTCTCTAAGTCCATTTGTCTGCAGAACATGGATACTTTCAGTGGATTCTAGTCAACACCCCAATAAACTGTCCAGTATCCCAGGGAATCAGGAAGCTCTGCTGTTTTAAATCAATAAATTAATGTGGCAAGCTAGAGATCTCCAATTCGTGATTTATGCATTCCCCTCAGCTTTATCAGCACACCATGTTCCCTTGGGATGAGCATTTATCATGTCCCTTCTATGCACAAGGGAGAGAGATTATAAATGGGCCATAGTTATGAGTGGTTTAACCATAAGATGTTGCAAAGGTCCTGAGAACGATGCCTGGAGTGACTTAATTGGGTTTAGTCTTCACTTTCAAAGTCAGGGCTTTCTGAGTGATCTTCAACAATGCTTCTTCTTCTTCTTCTTCTTCTTCTTCTTCTTCTTCTTCTTCTTCTTCTTCTTCTTCTTCTTCTTCTCTCTTCTTCCTCTTCTTCTCCCTTCTTCTTCTTCTTCTTCTTCTCCTCCTGCTCTTCTTCCTCCTCCTCCTTCTCCTTCTCATAGAAACATAGAAGACTGATGGCAGAAAAAGACCTCATGGTCCATCAAGTCTGCCCTTATACTATTTCCTGTATTTTATCTTACAATGGATATATGTTTATCCCAGGCAGGTTTAAATTCAATTACTGTGGATTTACCAACCACGTCTGCTGGAAGTTTGTTCCAAGGATCTACTACTCTTTCAGTAAAATAATATTTTCTCACGTTGCTTTTGATCTTTTCCCCAACTAACTTCAGATTGTGTCCCCTTGTTCTTGTGTTCACTTTCCTATTAAAAACACTTCCCTCCTGAACCTTATTTAATCCTTTAACATATTTAAATGTTTCAATCATGTCCCCCCTTTTCCTTCTGTCCTCCAGACTATACAGATTGAGTTCATGAAGTCTTTCCTGATATGTTTAAATTTGTTTAAATTCAGTGACTGTAGATTTACCAACCACGTCTGCTGGAAGTTTGTTCCGGTCACCTACTACTAAGTAAAATAATATTTTCTCACGTTGCTTCTGATCTTTCCCCCTTGTTCTTGTGTTGTTCTTGTTCTTGTGTTCACTTTCCTATTAAAAACACTTCCCTCCTGAACCTTATTTAACCCTTTGACATATTTAAATGTTTCGATCAAGTCCCCCCTTTTCCTTCTGTCCTCCAGACTCTACAGATTGAGTTCATTAAGTCTTTCCTGATACGTTTTATGCTTAAGACCTCCCACCATTTTTGTAGCCCGTCTTTGGACCCATTCAATTTTATCAATATCTTTCTGTAGGTGAGCTCTTCAGAACTGAACACAGTATTCCAAATGTGGTCTCTAATACATGCTTGACAGATTGAATTGATGAATTGATGTGCCCACCCAATCTCCCCCCCAAAATGAAACATTCCAGCAAAACAAGCACAACTCAATACAACTGGAGTATTTTTGCAATCTATATATAAATATAATGAGCTATGTAGGAAAGGTTGCTTGTTGGGATAGGACTTCTTTATCTGTTTGTCATTCCATGTTTTGGGCAGGGGCAACAGTTTGCTGGCTTTAAATAGGTGAACAAAGGAATATATATATATTTATCTGTCCAACCTCAGTAAGTTACAAGAAACGCAGTTCTTTCTGCACCAACAGAGGGGGGGAAAACCCCAAGATGTTTGGAAAGTGCAGAGAAAAATGAGGGTAGCTCAAGGCATCTAGAGAACGTCAAGTTAGGGCAGGTTGATTCTGGGCTGACATCACCGCCATCCATAACCATCCTCCAGAGAGAAAACTCCCTCAGTCATTATGTAAGCACGGCTCCTAATTTTCCACCGATTTATGTAGTTCTAAAGGAACGGCTGCATCTGGAATTTGCTGAGGGTTTGTTTCAAAAATAAACAAGCTTTCTACACAGCACAACGTTTCTCCCATTTTCCCACAGCCTGATTTTCTTCATTTGCATCTAATGAGCTTTGCTCTTTGCTTAGATACTGTTTTTTTTTAAAGTTATTTTGATATAATTGTACTAAGATCGTTTTGATGAATAACTTTCCCGGTGCAAATCAAACCCATCTGCACCCTAGTAAAACACTACAGAAAAAGAACATGTTGTCTTTTAGTTGAGTTTTATCAATGGGCAGCAATATGAAGTGGTATCTCTCCTTACGAACTTAATTCGTTCCGTGACCAGGTTCTTAAGTAGAAAAGTTTGTAGGAAGAAGCAATTTTTGCCCATAGGAATCAATGTAAAAGCAAATAATGTGTGTGATTGGGGAAACCACAGGGAGGGTGGAGGCCCTGTTTCCTCCCAGGAGATTCCTAGAGAGGCCCCACAGAGGCTTCTCCCTGACTTTTCCGGCCCTGTCTCCTCCCAGAAGATTCCTAGAGAGGCCCCACGGAGGCTTCTCCCCACCTTTTCCAGCCCTGTTTCCTCCCAGGAGATTCCTAGAGAGGCCCCACGGAGGCTTCTCCCTGACTTTTCCGGCCCTGTCTCCTCCCAGAAGATTCCTAGAGAGGCCCCACGGAGGCTTCTCCCCACCTTTTCCAGCCCTGTCTCCTCCCAGGAGATTCCTAGAGAGGCCCCACGGAGGCTTCTCCCCACCTTTTCCAGCCCTGTCTCCTCCCAGGAGATTCCTAGAGAGGCCCCACGGAGGCTTCTCCCTGACTTTTCCGGCTCCAGTTTCGGAGGCTTGGGTTTGTAAGTGGAAAATGGTTCTTGAGAAGAGGCAAAAAAATCTTGAACACCCGGTTCTTATCTTGTTTGTAAGTAGAGGCCTTCTTAGATAGAGGTTCCACTGTAATAGCAATAGCACTCACACCTACATACCGTTTTGCAGTGCTTTCACAGCCGTCTCTAAGTGGTTTACAGCGTCCGCCTATTGCCGATCATCTATCACGTTTTCTCTTTGTACACATTTAATGGGAAGTGTTGAAAGGCTATTTTGGGTACAGCTTTAGGGGAAAAAAACCTGTGGACATTTTTGGACAGCAAAGAAGCTTTCAGTCAATAGAAAGAATTCCCAGATGGGCATAATATCCAATTGACAAAGGAATCAGACTGTTCTGATGTGACACATTAGGTAGCCTGAATAAAGTTTATTGTACTGTATTGAAAAACAATTTTCCTAAAGGAAATTAAATAGGACATTAGCTATTATACTGAACTCTCATTCTCCCTCGAATAAAAGCATGTAGAATGACAGTTGGAGACGTGCCTTCTCTGCAGAATTCCTGGAACATCCTCCTTTCGGAGATCAAGAGGACGCCAACTCTGCTGTCCTTTCATAAGGCCATGAAGACTTGGTTGACCTGGGGCCATGAGTATGTGAAGGGCCCCATTTCTTGACTGTGTTCGCATCCATGGCAACAATTGGTGACCATAAGGAAACCAGGCTGCCAAAGAACCCAATGACTAAGCACCATCAAAGCTGACACCAGCCAGAGCCCAGAACAACTCAAAGAAAAACAATAACAACAATAATAACAATAACAACAACAGAGTTGTAAGGGACCTTGGAGGTCTTCTAGTCCACCTCCTGGCTTAGGCAGGAAACCTCTACTACCCAATTCACTTGAGTGCTATTATCTTTGCTTGACCTGCTTAGAGATTTGCTTTCCTAGAATCCGGATGGGAATGAACTTCAACAGGATGAGTAGGCATCTAAGCAGGGGTGGGCAGCAGGCAGGACGGGGTGGAACACAGTTCCACCAGTGGAAATGTAGGCGCAGCTCCAGCTGATTGGCGGTTGTCACTTCTGGATTAAAGATCTCGACTCAGCTCTCCTTTTTCCCCCTGCTGCTGCTGCTGTGTCTGTGCTCCTTGCTTTTCTCCTCTTTCCTCCTTCCTGGCCTTGGATGAGCTTCCCTCTCTCCTGCCCAGCTCCCCTCCAGCCTCCCGCGGCCACCTGAGGTGCAAGCACAAGGCGTGGATGGAAGCAGCGCTGGCAGCATTTATGCTTCTGGCAGCACCTGTTTGCCTAGCTACCCAACCTGAGGTGACTCAGGAAGGAGAGCGCAGGAAAAGCGAAGCAAATTGTCACCCCAACTGACAAGGTTGTAAGTCGAAGACTTAACAATTCACTTGAATGATGATGACCATTCAAGCCACTTCCCCCTGGTCACATGGCTGGCAAGACACCCCTACCCAGTCACATGACCATTAAGCCACACCCACAAAATAAGCCACACCCACAGTGTGGCAGTAAAAACTACTGCATCTAAGTATATGAGGGATAGGACTCAAGTTTCATCCTTACTAAGCTAAGGTTCCGCAGGGTACTTGGGAGGACAAATAGCTCCCAATTGCGGGCAACTACAAGACCCAGGATTCCTAGTCATTGATTAAGCTGATGGGTAATGTTGGGAGTTGTAGGCCAACAATTTGAGAGGGTCCAAGGTGGGGATGGGTTGGCATCAGTAAACCAGTGATGGATGGAAAGACTAGCAAAATGTATCACAGCTTTCTACAATTTTAGGAGTTAATTGGCATTTTCCAAAATAGTAGCCTCTCCTTTCTTTTTATTCTCTAAATCGGAGAGCAGAGCACGAATCCCTCAAGTTCCCAAAACAAGGCACAGTTTTTAGAGGAGAAGTTTGTCTTGCGTAGCATTATAAATTTGAAGGGCAGCTATGGGATGAGGCTGGCAAAGCCGGACGAGGAAATACAAAGGCAGCTGTTCGAGGAGAAGAGGTGCCCACAGGAGACCTATAATTATGTCCCCCTGAAGAATTTCCAATCGGTAAAAACGATCCTGTGGAGCGGCTGCATCGGACGAAGGGGGGTTTTGAGCGTCTCTACCTTGGAAAGGCACCAGGAATTTGGTGGGTTCGTTTATTTCACCTGGGGGATGCAGGAAAGAAGCACCAAAATGTACCAGCTGCAGGGCTAGAAGTCAGCGCAAGATCCATGGCGGGCTGTTTAATGAGTTTGAAAACAGGACCTCCGGTGGACGTGGAAAGGTGCTTTGCTGCAAGGGTTTGCATGCAATCTGATCTTTGCATCCTAAAACCGGAAGTCAACTGATATGATAGACCAGTGATTGATTGATTGATTGACTGATTTGATTTGATTTGATTTGTACTTCGCCCCTCTCTGACGACTCGGGCAGCTCACAGCATTTTATTTACTTACTTACTTACTTACTTACTTACTTACTTACTTACTTACTTACTTACTTACTTACTTATTTATTGGATTTGTATGCCGCCCCTCTCTGCAGACTCGGGGCAGCTAACAACAATGATAAAAAACAACATGTAACAATCCAATTTAATAAAACAACTAAAAACCCATTATTATAAAAACCAAACATACACACAAACATACCATACATAACTTGTAATGGCCTAGGGGAAGGAATATCCTAACTCCCCCATGCCTGACGACAAAGGTGGGTCTTGAGTAATTTGCGAAAGACAAGGAGGGTGGGGGCCATTCTAATCTCTGGGGGGAGTTGATTCCAGAGGGCCGGGGCCGCCACAGAGAAGGCTCTTCCCCTGGGGCCCGCCAAACGACATTGTTTGGTCGACGGGACCTGGAGAAGGCCAACTCTGTGGGACCTTATCGGCCGCTGGGATTCGTGCGATGGAAGGTGGTTCCGGATGTATTCTGGCCCAATGCCATATAACAACACAACACAGAAGGCAAATCTAATGAAATTTAAAATTACAATCTAAAAATCCAATATTTAAAAAACAATCATGCCGATTCAATCTTACAGCATGCATCTCATTTCATTGGCCAAAGGGGTGAGACCTAATTGCCCCAAGCCTGGAGGCACAGGTGCAAATCTCCTGGGGGAGCTGATTCCAAAGGGCCCTTCACTGTACAGAATAATTCAACAATTCCATGTAATTGTTTAAAACCATTAAAAATTGCTTTAATTTTTGCCATTTGTATTTCATCTTGGCACCTTTTCTTTAATGATCCTACTCCTCTGTTTCTTTGATGTCAGTGTTTCATTTTTGTTGGAAGATTGGGCAGCCACATGGATGGATTAATTAATTAATTAATTAATCAATCAATCAATTAATTAATTTGTCAAGCATGTTTAAGACACCGCGTTTGAAAGACTGTGTCCAGTTGTGGAGACCTCACCTACAACAAGACATTGATAAAATTGAACGGGTCCAATGACGGGCTACAAAAATGGTGGAAGGTCTTAAGCATAAAACTTATCAGGAAAGACTTCATGAACTCCATTTGTAGAGTCTGGAGGACAGAAGGGAAAGGGGGGACATGATGGAAGCATTTAAATATGTGAAAGGGTTAAATAAGGTTCAGGAGGGAAGTGTTTTCAATGGGAAAGGGAACACAAGAACAAGGGGGCACAATCTGAGGTCAGTTGGGGGAAAGATCAGAAGCAATGTGAGAATATTATTTTACTGAAAGAGTAGTAGATTCTTGGAACAAACTCCCAGCAGATGTGGTTGGTCAATCCACAGTCACTGAATTTAAACATGCCTGGGATGAACATATATCCATCCTAAGATAAAATGCAGGCAATAGTATAAGGGAAGACTAGATGGACCACGAGGTCTTTTTCTGCCGTCAATCTTCTACGTTTCTAGGTTTCTACTACAGTGAGTTGGCCCGTGATGAGTTGGCCAGGGTGTCTTGGCCATAGCAAGTTGTCGTAGAAACCATTTGGAGAGAGCCCAGGGGTCTCTGGAAGGAGCAATTGGCTTCCCAGATGGAAACAAGCGTGCCTTTAAGACTTAAACAAGATGTTACGGTCAATTCTATTTTATGCTTTTCATATGTCATTAATTTTTCATTACACGGGTAAATGAATTATATACACACAATTTCATAGCTTTGGTCCAAACACAAAAACAGGCAAAGGGGGGGTTTTTTGGACTTCTCATTAATCTGGTGTCATGACGTACGAAACGGGGAGATGTTTAACACCAGGTTCTGGCAGATGGACAAATTGGCTCTGCTAGGATTGCACGGAGTGTCATTAAACTATCAAGAAAGTCATAAAACAATGGAGCTGGATGGAAACTGAGAGCCACAGGCTCAGCCTCTTAGGAAATGCAGGGGGTGGGATGGATATTCTTGGGTTTTTTGCAAGCGTCATATGGTTAACATTTGCTCTTAAAGGGGCAGCTGCAATTCTTGGAGCACGACACTGCTCAGGAGAAAGAAGGAAGACAACATAGATCAGAGTTTCTCGACCTTATCAACTCAACTCTTATCAACTCAACTCTTACGATAGGTGAATCTCAACTCCCAGAATTCTCTAGCCATAGGCATAGCTATAGGTATAGGGGCAGGTATATGAAGTTATAGTTAAAGGGAAATATTTCTTCACCCAGAGGGTCGTTGGTTGATGGACTTCACTTCTAGAAGAGGTTGTGACAGCTGTCAGCCAGGAGAGCTTCAAGGCAGGATGAGACAGATTCATGGATGCCAAGTATATCAGTGGTTATTGAAACGGATGTCCAAGTGCCGCCTCTATGTTGGTTGAGGCAGGCGGGATTCCCTTGGGTCCCATTTGTTGAGGGTCAAGGGAAAGGGAGGGTTTTGCCTTCTCTTTCTGCTCAAGATCCCCCTGGACAATTGGTGGGCCTCTGTGGGACACAGAACGCTGGACTTGATGGGCTTTGGCCTGATTCAGCAGGGTTCTTCTTATAGAAACATAGAAGATTGACGGCAGAAAAAGACCTCATGGTCCATCTAGTCTGCCCTTATACTATTTCCTGTATTTTATCTTAGGATGGATATACTGTACGTTTATCCCTGGCATTCAGTGACTGTGGATTCATCAACCACATCGGCTGAAAGTTTTTTCCAAGGATCTACTACTCTTTCAGTAAAATAATATTTTCTCATGTTGCTTTTGATCTTTCCCCCAACTGACCTCTTGTTCTTGTGCCCCCTTGCTCTTGTGTTCACTTTCCTATTAAAAATACTTCCCTCCTGAACCTTATTTAACCCTTTAAGTGTTTCGATCATGTCCCCCCTTTCCCTTCTGTCCTCCAGACTAGACAGATTGAGTTCATGAAGTCTTTTCTGATCAGTTTGATGCTTAAGACCTTCCACCCTTTTTGTAGCCCGTCTTTGGACCCGTTCAATTTTGTCAATATCTTTTTGTAGGTGAGGTCTCCAGAACTGAACACAGTATTCCAAATGGGGTTTCACCAGTGCTCTATATAGCGGTGTGATTATGTTCTTAATCACACTTCAGCCATGAGAAGATGGCAATTTTCACAGGCCCCAGGTCTACCGGCAAAGCCAGGTCTTCAAGGCCTTTCAAAAGGCAGTTGATGAGCTAACAAAGATGAGCTAATAAATGTTTTTTTTAAAAAATATTTTTATTGATTTCTTACAATATAAACATACAGACAACATAAAACAAGGGCTTTGTGAATTGTGCCCACCACCAGACAAACATTCATACCTCACCACCAAATCTTTCTTGTATAAACCATTTTAATCCAAGAGCAATTACATATTATAATAAATGTTTCAAAGATTAAAGTCTCACCCTGTTTTGTGTGGGGGTTCCTTTGGGAAAAGCTGCAGGGTGCTTCCTGGGGAAGGCCCTGTTTCTGCTCAACTTGAGTTTTGGGACGGGATGGCTTCAAAGAGAAGTTGGCTTGTTTTTTGAAGGGTTTGAGACCAACCCCACCAGTCCTGTTCTTCTCTTGTCATTCATCTGACCTGGGGTCATGACAACAAACAAGGCCCCCACTGGCCCACATCTGCGCCGAGCTTCTGTCTGAGAATGTCTCTGGGTAAACAAAGTTCTGAGAAGAAGCCCAAGTCTCATGGGTTGAGCCATGGAAGGTATAAAGCCACACAGCTCATTCCCCTCCCCTCTTATATTATGGACCCTTCAGTTTTCTCTGCCAATGGTTTACTTGTGGTTTATGAGGCCCAGTGAACTGATGATGGGTTTCAGTTAACAGTTTGCAACAGCAGAACACGTCCCTCCGGCTGATTTTGGCAATGGTCTCCTTAGAAAGAACCCTTAGCATTTAGACTTATATACCACTTCACAGTGCTTTACAGCCCTCTCTAAGCTGTTTATAGAATCGGCTTATCACCCCCAACAATCTGGGTCCTCATTTTACCAACTTTGGAAGGTTGCGTCAACCTGGAGCTGGCGGTGAGATTTGAACTGGTGAACTACAGCCAGCAGTCAGCAGAAGCAGCTTGCAGTACTGCACTCTACCCACTGCGCCACCTTGGCTCGTACTCATATAGTTGTGCCCCCTTGATGGAAGAACAATGCAGGGGAGGAGTTTGGGTTGGAGTATTTCATCTGTTCCTGTAGTAGCAACAGAAGCCGTGGTCTTTCATTAGGTCCTTTGGAACCCAGTTTTATTATTGTTGTCAGTTGTTCCTGGAAACTCTTCCCCATTAATAGCTTCCTGCTCCCCACCAGCCTCGGCTTCCAGGCCAAGGACTTTCCTGATCTAAATAAACCTTGTGGGCTATGCGAGCAGAGCAGCCAGAGGTCTCAACTCTCATTTTAAGGCTTCTCGGTTGTCACTCTTGGCTGACGAATCCTGGCTCTGACATTTCTCCAGTGCAAAGCTGGAAGGAAACGGAGGTTGTTAAACCAGATGCTCTTTCCTGATCCAGTTTATTGAATATCAGAAGCAAGGTAGACAAAACGGGCAGGGAATTACATTTTAAATCAAGCGTGTCCAAACCAGGGAACTTTTAAGACTTGTGGACTTCCAACTTTCAGAATTTCCTAAGCAACTGTGGGAAGTGAAATCCACAAGTCTTAAAGTTTCCACAGCTCAACCCTGTGGCAACTTAAACAGAACTTAGTCCAAAGGGACGAGTAGAAGTGCACTCGAGTGCCTTCCATCCCCTGTCCTATTGCTCTCCTATATCTCCTATTCCTTTCTTCTATTCCTATATCTCTTCTATTCTTTCATTGATGTGTTCTATCACTATATCTTCTTTTCTATTCTTTCATAGATATATTTTTGAAACTGCCACTTCTCTTCATCTTGGATCTTCACCTGATATTTTGGAACAATTAGGAAGATCTAACAGGAAGATCTAACCCAGTGGTGGGTTTCAAATTTTTTTACTACTGGTTCTGTGGGTGTGGCTTAATGGGCATAGCTTTATTTATTTATTTTGTCCAATACACAATAATACACAATGAATGTTATAGAGGATATAGTAGAGAAGAAATACGAGATATAGAACAGAGTATAGGACAGGGGACGGAAGGCATTCTAGTGCGCTTATGCACGCCCCTTACTGACCTCTTAGGAATCTGGAGAGGTCAACCGTGGACAGTCTAAGGGTAAAATATTGGGGGTTAAGGGATGATACTACGGAGTCCGGTAATGAGTTCCACGCTTCGACAACCCGATTACTAAAGTCATATTTTTTACAGTCAAGTTTGGAGCGGTTAATTTTAAGCTTGAATCTGTTGTGTGATCTTGTGTTGTTGTGTTGTGTTGTTGTGGTTGAAGCTGAAGTAGTCATTGACAGGCAGGACATTGCAACATATAATCTTGTGGGCAATACTTAGATCATGTTTCAGGCGTTGTAGTTCTAAGCTTTCAAGACCCAGGATTGAAAGTCTTGTCTCATAGGGTGTTCTGCTTCGAGTGGAGGAGTGAAGGGCTCTTCTGGTGAAGTATCTTTGAACATTTTCAAGGGTGTTAATGTCTGAGATGCGATATGGGTTCCATACAGATGAGCTGTGTTCGAGGATGCTTGGTGGGCGTGGCAGGGGAAGGATGATGTAAAATCTCCATTCCCACCTCACTCCAGGGGAAGCTTACTGCAAACCCCCCCCCCCATTTTCTCCCAATCAGATGGGACTTGGGAGGCAGAGACTAGATGGGGATGGGGCCAGTCAAGACCCATGGGCTAGATCTGGCCTGCGATATGGTCGGATCTGGACCACAGGGCGGTCCTGGTCTACCCAATGCAAAGAGGAAACATCAGGCCAGCATGGCTTCAGTCCGGTCTACACAGTGCGAAGAGGAAACACGCTAGCAGTTTGGGGAGTGGCGTCAAGCTGGCCACGCCCACCCATTTGGCCACACCCAACAGAACCTGCCCCACAAGGTCAACCACAGCCTTGATTCAGCCCTCAATGCAATTGTGTTTGACACCCCTGTCCTACAGCCACAGTGGTTTGGTTTGGTCTTTGTCTCCACCGCTGAAATTCTGCCAAACCAGCAGAAGGTTGTATCCTTTCTCAACGGTGCATCAAATATGAATTTCCATTCTTTTTCCAATTCATCACTTGAACAATTAAATTAAGACAATTGTTTTAATGAGCTAATGGATAATAAAGAGCGGTAGACACACATTTATGAGCACTTACAGCCTGAAGACTTTGATAAAAGTCAGACTTGTCAATAATATATTAGGTCATAAACATGCTCCACCAGGAGACCTCACCTACAAAAAGATATTGACAAAATTGAACGGGTCCAAAGACGGGCTACAAGAATGGTGGAAGGTCTTAAGCATAAAACATATCAGGAAAAACTTTATGAACTCAATCTGTAGAGTCTGGAGGACAGAAGGGAAAGGGGGGACATGATCGAAACATTTAAATATGTCAAAGGATTTAATAAGGTTCAGGAGGGGTGTGGTTTTTAATAGGAAAGTGAACACAAGAACAAGGGGGCACAATCTGAGATTAGTTGGGGGAAAGATCAGAAGCAACATGAGAAAATATTATTTTACTTAGTAGTAGGTGACCGGAACAAACTTCCAGCAGACGTGGTTGGTAAATCCACAGTCACTGAATTTAAACATGCCTGGGATAAACATAGGTCCATCCTAAGATAAAATACAGGAAACCACAGAGTCAGGTAGTGAATTCCAGGCCTTGACCATTCTGTTGCTGAAGTCGTATTTTCTGCAGTCGAGTTTGGAGCTGTTTACCTTACGTTTGGATCTATTGTGTGCGGTGGAAGCTGAAGTAATCATTGACTTTACAAGGATCAACTGACATTCTAATGCTCGGTTCATTCAGAGATCTAGTGAGTAGATGTTTTTCTATGTTTATTCCATAACTCTACAAGTTCCATCATTTGCATCCAGGATGCTCAAGTTGGGGACTTGCATAGGGAGATTTGAAGTTCTGAAGAAGCTTGTTGGATGAGAAGCAAAAGCTCTTCGAGAAAAAAAAACACAATCCGGTTGCCTTTAAAAAAACAGACACCTTTGGGATAAGGGCTTCAGGTCTTAACAAAACTAAAAGGCACCCAGATTTCGTAACTGTTCTGTCGAGCTCTCTGGTAGAATCCTCCCAAAAATGCACAGATACAATTTCAGACACACACACGTTTGAAAATTCAAAACAATGTTCTTTATACCGAAAAATGCAAATAAACAGAGCACTCTTTTTGTATAGCAAAGAGCACTTGTCTCCAAACAAACTGGTAATTGGTACAAGTCCCTTATCAGTTCTGTGATACTTAGCTTGCAGCTGTGAGGCAATTCACAGTCCTTCTTTCACAAAGTGAAACACACTTTGCTCTGGTTTAGTTTCAAAACGGGGAAAAATCAGCACACAAAGATCAAAGTCAGCAAAGCAGTCACGAAACACAACGATCAGATAATCCTCCACAATGGCCAAACCCAAAGGCTGCTCTTTATAGCAGCCTCACTAATGACCACAGCCCCACCCAACCACAGGTGGCCTCATTTTCTTTGATAATAATCTCTCCGTTGTTGCTGCCTATGCATCGCTCTCCACATGCGTGGCTGCATCATTAACTCTTGTTCTGAATCCAAGGAGGAGCTAGATAATTGATCTCCTTCTGAGCTGTCTGCCCCACTCTCCTCCTCCCTGTCACTCATGTCTTCTTGGTCAGAGGAGCCTTCATCAGCAGATTCCACCGGGGGCAAAACAGGCCTGCAGCATGTGGATGTCTCCCCCACATCCACAGTCCTTGGGACAGGAGCTGGGCCAGAGCTAACCACAACAGTAACCAAAAATCCATTCAATCAGTTTAAATGGACACTCCCTTCCCCCGTTCTTCTCTTTCACTTAATTACCATTTCCAACAATATTAGTCCATTAAACGGATCTTTTGTTTACCATGTTCTACAAATTGAGTTTGTCACACTGCTGGGCATGTAAATTAGAAATGAGAGGCAATTGCTACAGGAGGCAATGAGCGTCTGATCATCTTTTTCAAGCTACAAAGACGGGTACCACAAAGTCAGCTGAAGAAAAAAATCTATTATCTTCCATAACAGAAGGATTGGTCCTTATTGCAATGGTCCCATTGCCCCAAAAATGAAATATTTATTGCATAGCTTTGGCCTCTTTCCATCTATGATCCTTTCCTTGTACAGAAGGGGGGAAAAGGCATTCAACAGGAAGAGCCAATCTTCCAATACTATGGCTTACACAATTGTAGTGTCAAGCCGGCGCAGAAGTTGGTGAGAAATTAATGGCTTGCCCCACTATTTGCAGAAGGCCTGATGTTTATGGGAACTTGGGAGGGGTGGTTTTCCTGAGGGAACAGATGCAGCCACAAAGCATTCTTTTGAGGGGTTCAAGGCCATCCTATGTCCACCACCTGGGTGGAAGCGGAAGGAGGACTGGCAATGCTGGCACAATGTGAGTGGGGAACCTGACAAGTTTGTGGGTGGGGGACAAAGGATGTGAACTTTCAACTGGGTGGGAAACTTAGATTCAGGTTATGGCTCCAGCAATAACAATAGTAACAACAACAGCAGAGTTGGAAGGGACCTTGAAGGTCTTCTAGTCCAACCCCCTGCTTAGGCAGGAAACCCTACACTATTTCAGACAGATGGTTATCCAACATCTGCTTAAAAACTTCCAGTGTTGGAGCATTCACAATTTCTGGAGGCAGGCTGTTCCACTGATTAATTGTTCTGACTGTCAGCAATTTTCTCCTTAGTTCTAAGTTGCTTCTCTCCTTGTTTAGTTTCCACCCATTGCTTATTGTTCTATCCTCAGGTGCTTTGGAGAATAGGTTGACTCTTTCTTCTTTTGTGGCAACCCCTGAGATATTGGAACAGTGCTATCATGTCTCCCCTGGTCCTTCTCTTCATTAAACTAGCCATGCTAGTAAATTGGAACTTTGAAGAGTTCTTTGACTCGGATGTAGCTTGGATGCTACCTGGAACCTTGTCATGTAGCCTTCCCAACTTTATATCTCACAGGTCATGCTTTCCCAAACTTAGACAACCAGATATAAAGTCATCATTTCAACCTACAAAAGCAACACAATTCGGGTTGTTTTCCCATCTCCTGTGTGAAATCTAAGTACTCTTCAGAATATGGAAACCTCTAGAAGTTATTATTTATTTTATTATTTTATTTATTTTGTCCAATACATAATACACATTGAAGAGAAAGATATGTAATAATATAAGTAAAGAAAGAATAGAAGAAAAGATGTAAAAGTATAGGTGAACATATTTGAAAGGAAGAAAAGATATATGAGATAATGGAGAGACAATTGGACAGGGGACGGAAGGCACACTGGTGCACTTATGCACGCCCCTTACTGACCTCTAAGGAACCTGGAGAGGTCAATCATGGATAGTCTAAGGGAAAAATGTTGGGGGTTAGGAGTTGACACTACTGAGTCAGGTAATGAGTTCCACACTTCGACAACTCGGTTGCTGAAGTCATATTTTTTACAGTCAGGTTTGGAGCGGTTAATATTAAGTTTAAATCTGTTGCGTGCTCTTGTGTTGTTGCGATTGAAGCTGAAGTAGTCATTGACAGGTAGAACGTTGCAGCATATGATCTTGTGGGCAATACTTAGATCGTGTTTTAGGCAACATAGTTCTAAGCTTTCTAGACCTAGGATTGATAGTCTGCTTTCATAGGGTATTCTGTTTCGAGTGGAGGAGTGAAGGGCTCTTCTGGTGAAGTATCTTTGGACATTTTCAAGGGTGTTGATGTCCAAGATGTGGTATGGGTTCCAGACAGATGAGCTGTATTCAAGGATGGGTCTGGCAAAAGTTTTGTAGGCTCTGGTGAGTAGCGTGAGATTGCCTATGTTTTGAAGACCTGTTCAAATTGATGGCACCTATCTTCCTAGTCCCTCAACCTCCCCCCACCTACCCCCAAAGTCCTAAAACATATTCCAGAGTCTTTTCTTCTTCTTCCCGCATCAGTCATTGTTCACATGGAGATTCATTGTTCCCATGGAACTCACTTGATCCATAATAACCACACCACATCAAAGATCAGAGGGCCGTGTGCAGATGTCATCGTCTCAGAGGAACCAATGTGTAAGCAGGACTCGGAGAGTGGAATGCAGCTTCAACAGCCCTGAGCTGGAGGAGAATTAGTGATGACAATAAGCCCATGTCACAATAATCGGGCGATGCAAAGAGAGTTGTGTAAACCTTGGAAGCAAAAAAAGCAGAGACATTGGCTGCAAAGACAACTAGACACAAGAACAGTTTTTCCCCAAACGCCATTCAGGTTTTCCTGGTTTTTAGAAGAACATCTCGTACTTTGTAGGAAAATCAGCAATCTTTGGTTCAGGCCTCTCTTTCAAGGTGATTTTGCCCAAACTTAACGTAAATGTAAAATAATGCACTTGGGGAAAAAGAATCCTCAATCTGAGTATTGCATTGGCAGTTCTGTGTTAGCAAAAACTTCAGAAGAGAAGGATTTAGGGCTAGTGATTTCTGACAATGGGTGAACAGTGCAGTCAGGCAGTAAGGAAAGTGAGTACAATGCTTGGCTGCATAGCTAGAGGTATCACAAGCAGGAAGAGGGTGATTGTGATCCCCTTATATAGAGCGCTGGTGAGACCACATTTGGAGTACTGTGTTCAGTTCTGGAGACCTCACCTACAAAAAGATATTGACAAAATTGAACGGGTCCAAAGATGGGCTACAAGAATGGTGGAAGGTCTTAAGCATAAAACGTATCAGGAAAGACTTAATGAACTCCATCTGTATAGTCTGGAGGACAGAAGGAAAAGGGGGGACATGATCGAAACATTTAAATATGTGAAAGGGTTAAATAAGGTCCAGAACAAGGGGGCACAATCTGAAGTTAGTTGGGGGAAAGATCAAAAGCAACGTGAGAAAATATTATTTCACTGAAAGAGTAGTAGATCCTTGGAACAAACTTCCAGCAGACATGGTTGGTAAATCCACAGTAACTGAATTTAAACATGCCTGGGATAAGTATATATCCATTTTAAGATAAAATACAGGAAATAGTATAAGGGCAGACTAGATGGACCATGAGGTCTTTTTCTGCCGTCAGTCTTCTATGTTTCTATGTTATAGACACCAAGCTCAATTTGTCCTGTTTATGAGCACTTTTATCCACATCTAAATTTGATTTTTTGTTTTCATCTGCTTCTTCTATACTTTATTATGCCGTTTTGCATCTGTTCAAATCGATTCTCACAATGTTGTGGACTTGAAACCGAGTTTCCATATTTCCTTCGAGGCCACTTTAATAAAAGTGCCATCGAGATCTCCATCTAGTTCATCATTTTAACTCCTTTCCACTTATTGCCAGATCACCCTTAACTCAACGTATAACACATTTTTCAAATTTGCTCAAAAATGTTGACACTTTAAATCATTTTCCTTCCTTCCTTCCTTCCTTTCTTCCTCCCTCCTTTCCTCTTTCCATTTATTCCTTCTCTAGTCCTTCCATCCATCCTTCCTTTCTTTTCTTCCTTCCTTTCTTTCCTCCCTCCTTCCCTCTCTCTTTCCTTTCTTTTCCTCTCTGTTCCTTCCTTCCTTCCTCTCTCCCCCCTTTCCTCTTTCCCTTTCTTCTTTCTCTAGTCCTTCCATCCATCCTTCCTTTCTTTTCTTCCTTCCTTTCTTTCCTCCCTCCTTTCCTCTCTCTTTCCTTTCTTTTCCTCTCTGTTCCTTCCTTCCTTCCTCTCTCCCTCCTTTCCTCTTTCCCTTTCTTCCTTCTCTAGTCCTTCCATCCATCCATCCTTTCTTTTCTTCCTTCCTTTCTTTCCTCCCTCCTTCCCTCTCTCTTTCCTTTCTTTTCCTCTCTGTTCCTTCCTTCCTTCCTCTCTCCCCCCTTTCCTCTTTCCTCCTTCCTTCCTTCCAAAGAAAAAAAGCAGAAAAAAGAACTTTCATTTGGATAGCAGCTATTTAAAAACTAAATCTAGAAAGCTATTCAAGACTGCAAGGCTTTAGCAAAAAAAAACCATGGATCCAACTTGTTCTTACAGAAAGAAATAAAAATTAGCCAGAACATCTGAGCCACACCAGAGGAAACATGAAGACGTGTTTGCTGATGGAGTCTCTCTTTACATGCAGTTAAAAACTAATTTATAAACAAATACTGACTACTTTATAATTCAGCAATCAATTTAAAAAGCTGCTAAAAGCAGTTGAAAGGGCAGCGAAGATTCTCAAGATTCACACAGCAACTGAAGTGCAAGAGAATTAAAAGACTGGGGGAAATGAAAGGATCTTTATGTGTGCTCCCAGGGGAACGCGATAGACAGTAGATCTCTCTTGGGCAGGACCCACAGCTGGCAGCCATCACCCAAAAGCCCACATTCATAAGAAGAAAAACAGGAGTTCACTTCCTTGAGACAAGTATTCGCAAATGGCCATCTGGGGATAAGAAATGCATTTGCTAGATTCGAAGGAGGCCTTAAGAAACAATATAATTATGCAGTGGTCCCTCTACCTAAGAACGCCTCTTCTTAAGAACCTTTCTAGATAAGAACCAGGTGTTTAAGATTTTTTTGCCTCTACTTAAGAACCATTTTCTACTTAAGAACATGAGCCTGGAAAAATTAACCAGGAAATTTGAGAGCGGCACGAAGGCCCGGCCAGTTTCCTGCCATTCCCCCTTTAATCCCGGCCATCTCGGGCTTTTCTGGGCTGCCAGAGGAGCCTTTCGGTGGCGCTTAAGGAGGCTTTGGCAGCCCAGAGCGAACGAAGCATTTTCCTTTCTCTGGGCGCTTGGAGAGGGAACAAACCTCTGCCAGCGCCCAGAGAAAAGAAACGCTCCTTTCGCTCTGGGCAGCGACTGTCCTCCTCTTCTTCTTCCTCCTCTTCCTCCCACCCAAATTCTGAGCTTTTATTTCATTCCTAATGGGTTTGCACGCATTATTTGTTTTTACATTGATTCCTATGGGAAAAATTGCTTCTACTTACTAACTTTTCTACTTAAGAACCTGGTCACGGAATGAATTAAGTTCTTAAGTAGAGATACCCCTGTATGCCTCTATTCCTAAAATGAAATTCCTCATCTACGACAAGTTAAAAGATGGTTTAGAGGGGACGGCAATAAACATTGGCTTTGACACAACTCAACAGCACTGATGTTGTTACCTAGTTTGGTTCATGGAACGTCTGCAAGAAAATAATGAAGAATATATGGCACATAAAGAGAAAGCTTATAAAATATTCTACCATTGGCATCTCTCTTCAACAAGGTTGGCAAAACTTTGGGAGTTGAAGTTCATCCATCATAAAGCTATCAAGGTTAATAATAATAATAACAACAACAACAACAACAACAACGAGTTGGAAGGGATCTTAGAGGTCTTCTAATCCAACCCCCTGCTTGGGCAGAAGACTCTACACTACTTCCGACAAATGGCTATCCAACATCTTTAAAATTTCCAGTGTTGGAGCATTCACAACTTCTGGAGGCAAGCCGTTCCACTGGTTAATTGTTCTAACTGGAAACTTCTCCTTAGTTCTAAGTTGCTTCTCTCCTTGATTAATTTCCACCCATTGCTTCTTGTCCTACCCTCAGGTGCTTTGGAGAATAGCCTGACTCCTTCTTCTTTGTAGAAACCCCTGTCAACTAAACAATGCCGCTTGGCGGGACCCAGGGGAAGAGCCTTCTCTGTGGCGGCCCCGGCCCTCTGGAACCAACTCCCCCCAGAGATTAGAATAGCCCCCACCCTTCTTGCCTTTTGTAAGCTCCTTAAAACCCACCTCTGCTGCCAGGCATGGGGGAACTGAGATATTCTTTCCCCCTAGGCTTCTACAATTTATGCATGGTATGTTTGTATGTATGATTGGTTTTATAACAAGGGTTTTTAGCTGTTTTTAGTATTGGATTGTCACGTGCTGTTTTTACCACTGTTGTTAGCCGCCCCGAGTCCACGGAGAGGGGCGGCATACAAATCCAATAAATAAATAAATAAAATAAATAAGACTGGAATATATGAATCTTGTGCTGCCTTCCAACTCTATAATTCTAGACCTTTCCACACTGCAGCAGGAACGGACTGTGTGGTTGTTGTTGTTGTTGTTGTTTTAAATTGATAGTTGTGTTCGCTGCTGAAGGAAAACCTCCAGCCCTCTGCCAGGAGAACAAATATAGGTATGAAATTTCTTTGGATTCCCAACGGGAAAGGAAAAATAGTATATCTGCATAAAAGTAGGCTTGTTAGCCAGCTCCACTTTTGACCCCAGTGCCTACTCCTCTGTGGAGAGAATAGATCCATGTCTCTCGACAATGCTACCCCACCCCGTTTGCATCTGTGGCTCTAAAGCAACGGCTGTAATTTCGGCCCCTTTTCTGTCCCAACCCCCCACCCCCCTCCCCAAGAGGCATAGTCTCTACACATGGCTGGGCTTTCTCTGAATCCGTGTAATGATTGGGTTTCGTCCTTGTTTTTTTGCACCGAAATGTGCCGAGGATATTTATTATTCATCAGTGGAAGACATCGGCAAGCCAGATGGCCAGGAAGTGAAGGAGACTGACAGTTTCTGAAGGCCTTGTGTGTGGAGCACAAAACACAATTTTGTGAAGGAGGGGGAGGAAGAAGGAAGACTTCCTTACAGTGGCGTGGAGACCAACACATTTAATTACGGAGGCACACACTGACCTGGATTGAACTGGTGTCTGTGTGTGTATGTGTGTGTAACAAGTACAGGGCACAGCATCACAAGGAGGAAAGGAGGAGGAGGAGGAGGAAGAAGAAGAGGAGGAGGAGGAAGAAGAAGAAGAGGAGGAGGAAGAGGAAAATGGGGAGGAGGAAGAGGACGAGGAAGAGGAGGAAAATGAGGAGGAGGAAGAAGAAAAGAAGGGGGAGTGAAAGGAGGAGGAAGAGGAGGAGGAGGAAGAGGAGGAGGAGGAAAAGGAGGAGGAAAAGGAGGAGGAGGAGGAGGAAGAGGAGGAGGAAAAGGAGGAGGAGTATTCTGCAGCTCAACACTCTAATGAGATGCTTTTAAACTTTGACAAGTTTAAGAGGGGTGGACTTCAACTCCCAGAATTCCCCAGCCAACATGGCCGGCTGGGGAATTCTGGGAGTTGAAGTGCACCAATCTTAAAGCCATCAAGGTTGAGAACCGTAGCCATAATCATTTATTTCCCGCGAAAGTGGCATACACTGACTTGGACATTACCCCGATTAGTTTAAATCTATGAGTCATGTTGTGCAATAGATTTTCCTGGTGTTACTTTAACTTGACTCACTCAGCATATATAAGAGCACAGAGTGGCACCTTTGAAATCCTAAACAAAGCGCTAATTCAAGCACGGTTGAAATGCATTGGACTCTACCTGGAAATCCAATTCACAGTTTCCTCCAGTTTGCATAACAGATCCCTGCAACCACCCTGACTTCTAATCAGTTATTTACAAATAATACAGCTTGGCGTTTAATGGCAAGTTGATCGGCAGGGACCAAATAAAGCATTAACCTCCACAATGGGAAACATAATTTGATGAGCAGAAATAATGGGAAATGCTGCAGAATTCTCTATATAAATAACCGGTCCATTTCCATCCAGAAACTGCCATCAGTCAACCCTAACAATGCACCTCCATTCCGGCTTCTAATTAAAGTTTTTAAAAAATATAATAATAAAAATAAAACCAAGGGACCTGCTTATCTAATTACCTTGGAGGGATTTCCTTCACGAAATTATTGAATGGAAAGGGGAGGGGTGGACGATGAATGATTTATGGTTGTTATTTCCAGACTTGATTCAGACCTTAAATCCAAACGAGCTCCCCTTGAGGATTTGGGAGCAGTTTAATATTCTTCGTTCCCCCTCCCTCGACTTGATCCGTTATGCCTGGAATATGGAAATAAGGGGGTGGGGTGGGAGGGGAAAAAAGAGAGACAGACGTTGTAGGAAGTATCAAGAAAGAGTAAATTAAACTATCTCGGCCATCCCCCCACGGGTTTCTGCAGAAAGGAAACCAATGTTATCTTCAGGAAAGCAGGATGCTTGGATGTCAATGGAACGGTCTTGGGTTAAAACGCCCCCCCCCCCCCCAAAAGGACATGTAGAGTTTTATCTCTCCCTCCTCAAACCCAGATGTGTGTGCTTTGGGGAGGAGAGAGGATGGCAATTCAATCCATGTGGTTTCTCGTACGGTTGGAGTGCACCGCAATAAGCCGGATGGAGACAGAGGTCCATGCCTCTTAGACCAATATAGTTATTAAAAGCACATGAGAAGGGCTGGAGAATTGTCTAGGAGAAAAATAACACAGACATAATCTCTTTTTGGCTCAGGTGGGCTCCGGTGAACTAGATCAGTGTTTCCCATTCGCTGGCTGGGGAATTCTGGGAGTTGAAGTCCAAATATCTTCAAGTGGCCAAGGTTGGGAAACACTGAACTAGATATTTATTTATTTATTTATTTATTTATTTATTCATTCATTCATTCATTCATTCATTCATTCATTCATTCATTCATTCATTTGTCCAATACACAAATACATAGGAAGAAAAATAGACATGTGATAATATAAAAGAGGGTGAAAGTGAACTTAGAGGAGAGGATATATGAAAGAAAGAAAATATATATGATAAGTGAAAGAGAGGAAAGACAATTGGACAGGGGACGAAAGGCACACCAGTGCACTTATGTACGCCCCTTACTGGCCTCTTAGGAACCTGGAGAGGTCAATCGTGGAGAGTCTAAGGGAGAAGTGTTGGGGGTTAGGGGTTGACACAATTGAGTCCAGTAATGTTACAGAATGTGGGTTGGCAGTGAGAGATTGTTTATTCAGTTTGTATGTGCGGTTAGGATTCTTTTTGCCAATGTGGAGGGTAGAGCATTTGTTGGTTGATATTTGAAGTTGCCAGGTGTTAGACCAGTCTGAGACAAAGTCCAGGTCTTTTTGGAAAGTGAGTGTGTTATCAGTGGTGTTGAAAAGTTTCACATCATCGGCAAAGAGAACACAGTTGCTTTCGATATGGTCACAGAGATCATTGATGCAACATTGGTCGGAAAGAGGCAACAATGAATATCTCCATGGAGGAGAGGTTTCACCAGGCGTCTTCAAACTATCAGAGCTTGCACAGAACAGAACAAGCAAAATTCTGAAGTCTGAGTGAGAGCCATCCGTCATGTCTAGTCTTCTTTCCAACGTTTCATTGCTGCGGCACATCTTAAGAACTAACCCTGACATGTGGCTTTATTTCTTTACTCGCCCGGTTAGTTGACCCCATCTAAAAAAAATGAGTCGACTTAATTACAATACTGCCAGGGGAGTTGAGTTTTGCAAAGGAGAAACGAAAGCATCCGTCTCGCGTCACGGTTTAATTGGTTTTGTCCCCTTTTCGCTTCTCAGAATCACACCTTATCTTTTCTCTACCGGACCAGCTCTCTGGGCGAGCAGATACTTTTGACTGACCTTTCAAAAAGGACGGTTTTATGGTGGCCACTTTTGTTCCACGGATCCATCTTTTGCTAGCAGTCAAACATTTAACCTTTTGTAAGTTCAGCCTGTTGCTGTTTGGTGAAAAAGGGCACTCGGGAAGAGAGACTGTTTTTATTCATCAGAGGAAACAGTGATAGGAATGCCTGTTCTATTCTTTCCTTTTTTTTGCAAGGATACGTAACTAAACAAAAGAAAATATTTGGAACCGCGGCAAGGGAGAGAGAGAAAATCACACACACAAGGTCTTCAAACTTGGCAACTTGGCTACAAGACTTGTGGACTTCAACTACCAGAATTCTCCAACCAGCATAGCTGGGAGTTAAAATCCACAAGTCTTAAAGTTGCCAATCTTGAAGACCTCTGATCTTAGTTATGGACACAGGAATTGCTTAATGACAGGATTCATCCAAGATGCTAGGTCCAGCTTGGCCTAAAGCCAGCAGCTCCACTTTCATCTGCTCAACCTGGTTAATTTGAAGGAGGATGGCTTTGCAGGGCAGGCACTGATCGGGTCCTACAGTCAAAGCCAACTTGGTTAGTTAGGATATTTTAGGATATTTTAGTATTATGCCAGGCAAAATCAGGAAACTGCATCTCACTTTCTCTGTAGTCTCCAAGTTGACTCAACCTTCCCTCCTTCCAAGGTGGATCAAATGAGGAGCCAGATTGTTGGGGGCAAGAAGCTGATTCTGTAAACCACTTAGAGAGGGATGGAAAGCATTGTGAAGCAGTATATAAGTCTAAATGCTATTGCTATTGTTATGGATGGAATGGGAGGGAGGGAGGGAGGGAGGGAGGAAGGAAGGAAGGAAGGAAGGAAGGAAGGAAGGAAGGAAGGAAGGAAGGAAGGAAGGAAGATTTTTTAGATTTATTGGATTTATATGCTGCCCCTCTCCGCAAACTCGGGAAGGAAGGATGGAAGGAAGGATGGAAGGAAGGAAGGATGGAAGGAAGGATGGAAGGAAAGAAGGATGGAAGGAAGGAAGGATGGAAGGAAGGATGGAAGGAAGGAAGGATGGAAGGAAGGAAGGAGGGAAGGAAGGAGGAAGGGAAAGAGGAAGGGAGAAATGGAGGAAGGAGGATAGGAGCCAAGGTGGTGCAGTGGTTAGAATGCAGTACTACAAGCTACTTCTGCTGATCACCGGCTGCCAGCAGTTCGGCAGATCGAATCTCAGTAGGCTCAAAGTTGACCCATCCTTCCATCCTTCCAAGGTCGGTAAAATGAGGACCCAGATTGTTGGAGGTAATATGCTTACTCTCTGTAAACCGCTCAGAGAGGGCTGTAAAGCACTGTGAAGCGGTATATAAGTCTAAATGCTAAATGCTATTGCTAAATCCCAGGTTCTCCCAAGCTTGGGAACAGTTTGGGGTCATCCTTCCCCTGGCCATCCCTCAACGCAAGACTGTTTGAGGGGCCTTCCTCTTGCAAACTCCTGCGCAAAGACAACCCAAGCAAAAATTCTCAAACACGAGCAAGGCGGCCCAATCATGCCTAGATAAACCAGGCTCCCCACCAGCTGAGACCATTAAACGGCTATGAATGGGACCTTTCATGAGGGTGCTGGGAACTGCCAACACTCATCTGCTCTTGGCTAATTCCTCTCCGCATTGTTTGCTTAACCCATTGGAACCTTAGGGGCAAAACCGCCCTGCAAAATGATGGGAAAACAAAGGCCGTTTTGTTTCATCATGTCGGGATTGAGGACACCAAAAGTAGGGCAGGCGGTGGTCTTGGAGGACAAGACATCTGCCACACACCAAAAGTATTTTTTGCAATAAATTAAATCACACACACCCTAAATGCAAGACGCTGAGAAGTTCATCATTGTTCTGGATAGCTGATATTTTTTAAAAGAGATGTACCACAAATGCATGCCCAGATCTTATGTGTACCTCCAAGTACATCCTCCTCATGAAGTCAGAAAAAACAAGGTGGGACGGATTTTGTATTGTTTGGTCTGGAGCAGGGGTCTCAACCCTGGGAGTTGAAGTCCACAAGTCTTAAAGTTGCCAAGGTTGGAGACCCCTGGTCTGGAGCAGGAGAAGAAACTCACCTGCAAATATATGTACAAATGAGGGTAAATCCCATGTGTACAAGATGGGACTAGACTTACAATCCTAGGTTTAGAAAGCTTAGCACTACGACGCCTTAAACACAACCTAAGCAGAGCCCATAAAATCACCTGCTGAAGTCTGGGAGCTGAAGTCCACACAACTTAGAGTTGCAAGGTTGTGAAACACTGCACTGGACTGTGGAAGGGATGGGAATTTAAGCTTAGGAGGATCCAAAGCTTAGCTACAGAAGGTCCCGCATTCTGGCTATCTGTCTCCTTTGCTGGTTGGGGAATTCTGGGAGTTGAAGTCCCCACGTTTAATCCACGTGAAGTCCACAGGTGTAATGTCCCCTCCAGAGTTAATCTAACAATTCATACAAACACCCACAGAGAGGGGGGGAGGGAGACAGAGACAGAGAGAGAGACAGAGACAGAGAGAGCAATACATAGCATTTTAATTTCTCTGCTTTTGCAATTGTTGTCCGAACCCTTCTCCAATCAGCTTGGTGAAGATTGCCTTCAGCCATCCGTGCTGCTCTCGCCCACTTCTCCTGACATTCCCCGAGGACCTCCCGTCTCCAGCAAATATGTTAACTTATTCCAGGCACTGACTCAGCACAGAAAAACTCCTCCTGTTTTAAGAGCAATAATCTATGCACCATCTGCAAGTTGCAGTCCGAAGAATGGAATGGTCTCTCTCTCCTTTCTGTCTCTCTCTCCTTTCATCTCCTTTTCAGAGCAAATCTGCAAAAGGATATTTTCTCTCTCTCTCTCTCTCTCTTTTCAGCAAGCAATCGGAGCTGATGCAGAGTTTATGGAGCAAAAACAATATTGCAGTCAGACAGCTGTCACTTCGTTGAGTTTTATAGGCTACTATCAAGTCCATTTAGTTCTCCCATTGTGTCTTCTCTCTCCCTCGTTCTGCAGATTGGCGTTGTTGAGTGAGAGAGACAGCCTGCCCTACTCTTCACTGAGCCTGGTCTGAAATCTTCTACAGATTAGATATATTTTCCATCAAAGCTCAGGAGGAAAGGAAGGGGTTTAGCTTCAGGAACAGAGGTGGAGAGGCTGAACCGACTGCTTCAGAGAAGAGGAATTCAAATCCAGACACACTTTGAAGTTCAACCCTGGTGAACCCAACTTGGTAATAATAATAACACCAGAGTTGAAACCCTTTTTCCCTTGGGTGCCGAAAGATCATGCACGAGCACTATCGAACATATGTGAGTGCCCACATCCATAATTCAATGCCTGGGGAGGATGGAGATACCTCCTCCTGCCCCTCTGGAGGCCCTACAGAGGCCAGAAATGGCCTGTTTCCTAACTTCTGGTGGGCCCAGTAGGCTCGTGTTTCACCCTCCCCAGGCTCCAAAGGATTTCCTGGAGCCGAAGGAGGGTAAAAACGCCCTCCCGTATCCCCCTGGAGGCTCTCTGGAAGCCAAAAATGTCCTCCCAGAGCCAAAAATCAGCTGGCTGACACACACATGCATGTTGGAGCTGAGCTAGGGCAACGGCTTGCATGCCAGCAGATATGGCTCCGCGTTCCACCTGTGGCCCCCATGTTCTGTCGGGCTCTCTGGTAGACTCCTCCCGAAAATTCACAGGTACAAATTTCAGACATTTGAAAATTCAAAACAATGTTTTTTATAATGAAAATTCACTTAAACTAAGCTCTCTTTTGGTATAGCAAAGAGCACTGGTCTCCAAACAAACTGGTAATTTGTACAAGTCCCTTATCAGTTCTGTGATACTTAGCTTGCAGCTGTGAGGCAATTCACAGTCCTTCTTCTTTCACAAAGTGAAACACACTTTGCTCTGGTTTAGTTTCAAAGCGGGGAAAAATCAGCACACAAAAGGTCAAAGTCAGTAAAGCAGTCACGAAACACAACGATCAGATAAACCTCCACAATGGCCAAACCCACAGGCTGCTCTTTATAGCAGCCTCACTACTGACCACAGCCCCACCCAACCACAAGTGGCCTCATTTTCTTTGATAATAATCTCTCAGTTGCTGCTGCCTATGCATCGCTCTCCGCATGCGTGGCTGTATCATTAACTCTTGTTCTGAATCCAAGGAGGAGAGAGATAATTGATCTCCTTCTGAGCTGTCTGCCCCACTCTCCTCCTCCCTGTCACTCATGTCTTCTTGGGCAGAGGAGCCTTCATCAGCAGATTCAACCGGGGGCAAAACAGGCCTGCAGCATGTGGATGTCTCCCCCACATCCACAGTCCTTGGGGCAGGAGCTGGGCCAGAGCTAACCACAACATGGCCTAGCAGATCTTCCCCAAGTTACAGAACAGACCTTGCTGATAACTGTGATCGCCTTTATTGGAGCCCAGCTGCTCTTGGCATCGGATAGCACTGCAGCGAAGAAGCTTAGCAGAATTCAATCAAGGATTAGACATTGCTGGGGATATAAGAAGTATCCTGAGCTCGCCTCTAAATACTGTACTCCTCTACCAGGCTGCCTTTTAAGAATAGCAAGGAACGTAATCTAGGAAGTTAGCACCCACCCCCTCGTAGGAAAATGAGATACTTTAGGAAATATGAAAAAGACAGAATATTTTCCCCAAAAGAGAGGCAGAAACTCAGCCCACCACCACCAACATTGAAAATGTTGCTATATGCTGGAACGTTCTACCTGTCAATGACTATTTCAGCTTCAACCACAACAACACAAGAGCACGCAACAGATTCAAACTTAATATTAACCGCTCCAAACTTGACTGTAAAAAATATGACTTCAGCAACCAAGTTGTCGAAGCGTGGAACTCATTACCTGACTCAGTAGTGTCATCCCCTAACCCCCAACATTTTTCCCTTAGACTATCCACGATTGACCTCTCCAGGTTCCTTAGAGATCAGTAAAGGGCGTACATAAGTGCACCAGTGTGCCTTCCGTCCCCTGTCCAATTGTCTCTCCTTATCTCATTTATCTTTTCTTCCTTTCTCATATGTTCACCTATACTTTTATATCCTTTCTTCTATTCTTTTCTTTACTTATATTATTACATATCTTTCTCTTCAATGTGTATTATGTATTGGACTGAATGAATGAATGAATGAATGAATGAATGAATGAATGAATGAATGAATGAATGAATGGGCCATTAAGACTTGGCCCAGTCTATTCTACATAACAAAGATCTGCCTCCTTTAAACAGAGCCATAGTAGGAATTGCCCAAGCCCTTTCGGTGTTATTGAAACGGATGTCCATGTGCTGCCCCTATGTTGGTTGAGGCAGGCAGGGTTCCCTTGGGTCCCATTTGTTGGGGGTCAAGGGAAAGGGAGGGTTTTGCCTTCTCTTTCTGCTCTAGATCCCCATGGACAATTGGTGGGCCACTGTGTGACACAGAATACTGGACTGCATGGGCTTTGGCCTGATTCAGCCAGGCTCTTCTTATGTTCTTATGTTCTTGTGTTCTTTCATTACATCATCACCCAGCAAGGCTCAACCAAGCCTAGGACTTAGGACAGTCACTGGGCCATTTAGGCCTGGGCCAGTCTATTCTACACAACAAAGATCTACCTCATTTTCACAGAGCCAGGGTGGGAATTGCCCAAAGCCCTTTCATTACATCATCACCCAGCAAGGTTCAACCAAGACACAGGACAGAGTTGCCCCTATATGGCTCCATGGGAGCCTGACCACCATTCAAAACCCAATAGAGGGCATTAAAATCAGGCACTCCCAACATCTCTTCCCTTTTTTTGCCCAGGACCTCAAGCCATGTGATCCTGTCCATCATCAAACCATCTTTCCAAACAGACCATCAAAGGTCACCTTCATCTAGGCAACCCATGCAGAAAAAATATTCCAAGGTGAGGCTGGAGGACAAGTTGACTCAGCCCCCCCCCCCCCCGATTGCTTTATCTGGTGGGATAGATGGAGCCCCAAAGGTACAAAGCAGAGGCCTTATTTCCACCTGTAATAGGTAATTTATCTCCACTCAGATAAAGATTGGAGAAAGTGAGGTAAAACACAATTCTGTACCCCACCCCTGTCAATGGTGTCCCACTTTACCAATGTTAAAATCTGGTCACCTTAACTGAAACAGGAGTCTCCTTGGCCACTTTAAGCCTGGAGGACTTCAACTCCCAGAATTCCTCAGCCAACCAAGCTGGCTTGGGAATTCTGGGAGTTTTATTTATTTATTTATTTATTTATTTATTTATTTATTTATTTATTTATTTATTTATTTTGTCCAATACACAATGAGGGTTTTAGTGGGTATATATAGACATAGTAAAATACATGATGAAGGTTATAGAGGAGATACTCATAGTAAAATATATCTAAGAAATAATAGAAAAGAAGATATACAAATAGAATATATCAATGAAAGAATAGAAGAAGAGATATAGGAATAGAAGAAAGGAATAGGAGATATAGGAGAGCAATAGGACAGGGGACGGAAGGCACTCTAGTGCACTTGTACTCGCCCCTTACTGACCTCTTAGGAATCTGGAGAGGTCAACCGTAGATAATCTAAGGGTAAATTGTTGGGGGTTTGGGGATGACACTATGGAGTCCGGTAATGAGTTCCACGCTTCGACAACTCGGTTACTGAAGTCATAATTTTTACAGTCAAGTTTGGAGCGGTTAGTATTAAGTTTAAATCTGTTGTGTGCTCTTGTGTTGTTGTGGTTGAAGCTGAAGTAGTCGCCGACAGGCAGGACGTTGCAGCATATGATCTTGTGGGCAATACTTAGATCTTGTTTAAGGCGTCTTAGTTCTAAACTTTCTAGGCCCAGGATTGAAAGTCTAGTCTCGTAGGGTGTTCTGTTTCGAGTGGAGGAGTGAAGGGCTCTTCTGGTGAAGTATCTTTGGACATTTTCAAGGGTGTTAATGTCTGAGATGCGATATGGGTTCCAAACAGATGAGCTGTATTCGAGGATGGGTCTGGCAAAAGTTTTGTAAGCTCTGGTAAGTAGTGTGAGATTGCCAGAGCAGAAGCTACGTAGGATTAGTTGAGTTGAAGTCCGCCAGGCTTAAACTTTTGCTGGCTTTGCTAACTGGGGAATTCTGGGAGTTGAAGTCCTCCAGGCCTAAAGTTGCCAAGGTTGGAGACCCTGCAATGACGGATCCATTTGGACACATTCAGTTTCTCAGTCGAATGACAACAAAATACCCTCTATTCTGATTTTGGGGTCTCCATGGCAGTTTGGCCTTAGCAGGCAAGACCCTGTCACTCAAACGGGCTTTTGAAAAAAACACTTTCTTTTTTTAAAAATGGCCTAAATTTAGGGGAATGCGGAGCGTTCTCGAGAATATTTTCTCTGCTTTTTAAAAGATATTTGGCGGCGGCTGCAAATGCCTTGGTCTGCGCTCTGTCGTTTATTTATTCCCCGTCCAAATGAATTGGATTTAGCCCAAACAGCTCTGCATAAAGTTGTTATTTCTAGGATAAATTACGTTCTATCTGATCTGGCACGAGATGCATTCACCAGGGGACGGAGGGCCAGTTTTCTATTTGTGTGCATTAGTGCCAAATTTATTGTTTGACCCAAATCTGATAGAGAGATGCTTTCTCCTTGTGGAGGAAAAGCAAGAGCCCCACTTACTGTGGAGGGAGAGAATTGGCAGTCTCGAAAAAACCCCAAAAAGTTGTGTGTTTCTGATTTGCATTCAGGGTCACCCCAGAAACACCTGTCTCACAAAGAAGCACATGTCTTAGAGTCCTGTGTGCAGTTCTGGTCACCGCCCCTCAAGAAGGATAGAATGGAACTGGAAAAGGTGCAAAAAAAGGGCAACAAGAAGGATCAAGGAAATGGAGCCCCTCCCTTATGAAACCAGGTTGCAACGCCTTGGTCTCTTCAGCCTTGAAAGACGGCGTTTAAGGGGGGACTCGATCGAAGGGTATGAAATCATGCAAGGGATAGAAAAGGTGGATAGAGAAAAATTATTTTCTTTATCACACAATATTAGGACGAGGGGGCCCTCCCTAAAGCTCACAGGTAAGAAAGTGAGGACAAATAAAGGGAAATATTTCTTCACCCAGAGGGTCCTTGGTTTATGGAGTTCCCTTCCAGAAGAGGACGTGACAGCTGTCAGCATGGACAGCTCCAAAGCAGGATTAGACAGATTCAGGGATGCCAAGTGTATCGGTGGTTATTGAAAGGGATATCCAGGCAGGGTTCCCTTGGGTCCCATTTGTTGGGGGTCAAGGGAAAGGGAGGGTCTTGCCTTCTCTTTCTGCTCAAGATCCTCATGGACAATTGGGGGGCCACTGGGTGACACAGAATGTTGGACTTGATGGGCTTTGGCCTGATTCAGCAGGGCTCTTCTTAGGTTCTTATGTCATAATCGCTAATGGCAATTAGAGTACATTGCCTTGGAAACCCCACTACAGGAGGGGGATTACCTTTGAGTCAGCTTTCATCAGGTGGGTTAGCGCAATTCATTTAACCCAGGGGTGTCAAACTCCATTTCATTGAGGGCTGCATCAAGGTTTGACCTCAGAGGGCCAAGGATGGCCCGGGATGGACAGAGGCCTGGGCATTGTTGGCATGGCCTGCTTGATGTCACTTGTGTTGGGGGCACCTGTGTTAGCATTAGCATTTAGACTTGTATATCGCTGCACAATGCTTTACAGCCCTCTCTAAGTAGTTTATAGAGTGAACATATTGCCCCCAACAATCTGGGTCCTCATTTGACCCCCTTCAGAAGGACGGAAGGCTGAGTCAACCTTGTAGTGGCCAAGTGTTAAGGCAGGACTTTCCTGAAATCTTCCTTCCTTCCTTCTTTCCTTCCTTCCTGCCTTCCTTCCTTCCCTCCCTCCCTCCTTCCCTCCCTCCCTCCTTCATTCCTTCCTTCCCTCCCTCCCTCCTTCATTCCTTCCTTCCCTCCCTCCCTCCCTCCCTCCTTCCTTCCTTTTCTTCTTTTCCCTTCCCTCTTCATTCTTCTTCCTTCCCCTCCTTCCTTATTTTTCCTTCCTTGCTCTCTTCCCATCTTCCCTTTCTTTTTCTTCGTCTCTCCTCCTTCCCTTTCTCCTTCCCTGTCCCTTCCTCCATGCTCAAATTCTCAAAAAGTTAACGTTTCTCCTTTTGTTTTGTCTTTGAAATATGGGAACACTGCTATCATGTCTCCCCTAGTCCTTCTTCTCATCAAATGTTTGAATGCAGGGGACAAACCCACCCTCCAGGTTGGGACGCTGGCTTTTCACGGTAAACCAGGTATCATAACGCCTGACTGCCCACAAGGATGCTTGGCGGTGTCAATAAAGGATGCACTAAGTGTTTGTTCTTCTGGTTCAGCGAAGCAATTATTACAATCAATTGGGTTGTTTTGCAATTTGCCGTTATTAACCTCAAGAATGTCAATGATCTGCCACTGTAATCAGGGCCTCATAAAGGATGAGCTAATGATGGAAATCCGGCCGTAGAAACTGAAGGACGCTAATAGTTTTCACATTCACTGCTTGACTTGGAGGATCAAAATAACAGGCCCTCCTAATTCCAACACTGTTTTCCTGTCTGCAGAAAACAGCACGGTTAATACCGAAAATATTTCCATTATAAGCTATTGGTTGACTTCACTCATTGCATTAACCAGGGGTTAGTAGTTGGAGACCTTCCATTTCTGGGTGTCAACCCTGAGGTGGACCTGTTTGAGGCCATCTTGGAAGCTTCGGGGTTGCCACAAAGCAGCAAAGGGGGGAAATAGCTAGATGGGGTTCTCATGGGAACTAAGGACACTCCGGCAAGTGGCTGGCAGTTTTACATAGAAACATAGAAGACTGACGGCAGAAAAAGACCTCCTGGTCCATCTAGTCTGCCCTTATACTATTTCCTGTATTTTATCTTAGGATGGATCTATGTTTATCCCAGGCATGTTTAAATTCAGTTACTGTGGATTTACCAACCACGTCTGCTGGAAGTTTGTTCCAAGCATCTACTGCTCTTTCAGTCAAATCATATTTTTCCCCGTTGCTTTTGATCTTTCCCCCAACTAATTTCAAATTGTGCCCCCTTGTTCTTGTGTTCACCTTCCTATTAAAAACACTTCCCTCCTGGACCTTATTTAACCCTTTAATATATTTAAATGTTTCAATCATGTCCCGCCTTTTCCTTCTGTCCTCCAGACTCTACAGATTGAGTTCATGAAGTCTTTCCTGATACATTTTATGCTTAAGACCTTCCACCATTCTTGTAGCCCGTCTTTGGACCCGTTCAATTTTGTCGATATCTTTTTGTAGGTGAGGTCTCCAGAATTGAACACAGTATTATTCCAAATGGGGTCTCACCAGCGCTCTACACAGCAGGATCACAATCTCCCTCTTCCTCCTTGTTCTACCTCTAGCTATGCAGTCAAGCATCTGACTTGCTTTTCCTACCGCCCGACCATACTGTTCACCCATTTTGAGACTGTCAGAAATCACTAAATCCTTCTCTTCTGAAGTTTTTGCTAACACACAACTGCCAATACAATACAATACTTTTGGACTTTTTAAGAATGGGTAGGAAATGCAAATGGAAAATCATCCACTTTGATACCCAATTTTGATCCTTGGGGATCTGAAACGGAGGCTGGAGCTCCACTTGGTCTACAGCAAGAGTTCCAACCTTGGCAATTTAATAAGACTTGTGGACTTCAATTCCCAAATTTTTCCAGCCAGCCATGTTGGATACCCCGAGTTGCAATTTAATAACTTAAACCAGGGGTAGGCAAAGTTGACTCTTCTATGACCTGTGGTCTTCAACTCCCAGAATTCCTGAGCTGACATGATTGACTCAGGAATCCTGGGAGCTGAGGTCCACATGTCATAGAAGAGCCAACTTTCCCTACCCCTGCCTTAAACTGTAGACCAGTGGTTCTCAGTCTAACGCCAATTCTCCCAACAGAGCTTGAAGCTGATTGGCAGGAAGGTCAGAGGGACACCCCCACTGTAAACACCTGATTGGTCGGATTGTAAAAATATGTTCCAAGGCGCCAGAATAGAAGCTTTAGTTCCTAACACCCTGGGAAATTTGACTTTTCCCATGGTCTTAGGCAACCCCTGTGAAATGGTCATTCGACCCCCAAAGGGGTCCCGACCCCCAGGTTGAGAACCACTGCAATAGACTATAATTGATTATCCTATTTTATTTCTCCAGTGAATTCTGAATTCCTGGGAGTGACTCAACTCCCTATACTTTTCTACTGTGAGTAGAGAGAATGGTTGCCAACTTGCCTCCTATCTACTCCCCAATTGCAAATTGGATTTGGGTGAGGTGGTGGTGTCAATATCTCTTCATTTTTCTTCCCTGTGTCCAGCCAGCCCTTTCAGATTCCAAATCTTTCTCCTCGCCAACCTTTAACCCCTTTATAATTCTCCTCCGAGAGCTTTTAATGGTTCTGAAGCCCATCTGGAGGAGAAGGAGAAACAAACAGAAATAAAATTTGACTTTTAGGCACCTTCAAAACAAGGGATTAAACATGGAAAATGTTGACTCCTTGATTCTATAGACCGGGGATGCTGTGAGCTGTCAAATGTGGGAAACACTAAAGCAAAGAAAGAGATAGATGTATGTTCTCAATGATATTTTGCAAAGGGTCTCCTGCAGTTGGACTAGCCAGGATTCTCTTAGGCCACTTGTTGTGATCTGAAAGAACCACCCTCTGGCCAGAACTCCACTAGGAGGGAACAGTGGTTGTCTTTCATGGATTTGGACCAGATGCTGATCTCTGGGTCCTAGGTTGACTTCCATCTTGCAGAATTCACTTTGTCCTTTTGTCTCTGTTGCTCCCTTGGCTGGTTTGAAACCACAGTATGTTGGCTTGGCTTATAGCTCAAGACTGGAGCATCTCTTGAGATGGGAATGGATTCCCAGTTGACCTTACAGGGTCACCAGCTTTTCACTAGGAGGGGACAGGGATCGTCTTTCATGGATTTGGACCAGATGCTGATTTCGGGGTTCTAGGTTGACTTCCATCTTGCAGCTGTACTCTTTCTTCTCACCTTCCATTTGAAAACCACACAACCTACAGCTCAGCTAGAACATCCAGATACATTTGTCCACCAGAACATGGAGTTTTTCAGGTTTTCCCATCTCCTGTTGGTAAGCAGCCAATCATCTCAGTCACTTCTGCTTCTATTTCAATCCTGCTGTTGGTAGTTTGCATCTGCCCATTTAAAAGTTGATGAGCTTCCTTAAAACTATGTTTGCCAGCGCTCGCTCCACTTCTTAGATGACTAGTCTCATGTCTCATGCAGAGTTTTATATAACTCACCAAGGCCTAAATTATATACTGGAGAGAAGAGTTGTAACAGACAGATGGTTTTCCAGACTTTCATAAGTCTATCTATGTAGCCCTTGCAAAGGGAATAAATCAACATATATCCGATCTCTCTCTCTCTCCATCTTTCCCTCTCTCCCTCCCTCCCTCTCTCTCTCTCTCTCTCTCTCTGTCACACACACATATACACACACAAACACACACACTTCTTGTTGTATTTGCATTCATCAACCTTTGCTATATCCCTGCTAGAATCAGAATATATCTTCCAGGCAAATAAGGGCTGAGCTGAGCGGAGCAATTTTAATTTCTAAACAGTTCATTTCAGCACCAGCTTTTGACGGAATGGGGTGTCCAATTCTTATCTGTCTCAACTTGGGAAAAATGGACTCTGTCTTCTGATGGATGAGCTCTGAACATCTCATTGATGTGCAACCCACTTTTCTCAGTTTAGATGAAGCTTGAGAAGTTAGAGATTGTGTGGATACATCTCTGGAGGTGTTTGTGCCTACGGACAAGCAAAATCCCATGAGCCTCAGACAGAGACTAAAAACGAAAAATGAAATGCGTTCCAGGAGCAAATAACTCCATCATTTCTGCACGGGGTGATAAAAATGTGGATTGGTCAAGGACTGCTAGCTGAAGTCTTACAAGTAGTCACATTATAGCTTCTAATGGTAGAAGTTGTGAACCTAGTCAGCACTGGGAAACTTTATCCATATCCTCAGAGCTTTCCATATATCAATAAACAAGAGGACTAGAATCAGAAGTCAGTTTTGGTTCAATGAGCATCTTTAGAGATTTAGATGAGTATTTGTTTGTTTGTTTGTTTGTTCATTTGTTTGTTTATTTAGATGTTCTGAGTTTTGTTGCCAATGTGTAGGACAGAGCATTTATCAGTTGAAATTTGGGGTTGCCAATTGCACAACTATTCAGACACATAGTTAAGGACACTTTGTAGGGCAGCAGCATTGTCAGTTGTGTTAAATAATTTTGCATCATGAGCGAAGAGGACGCAGTTGCTTATAATAGGATCACAAATGTCATTTATGTAAAGTATAAAGACTGTTGGTCCTAAAACGCTGCTTGGGGGACACTCCTGTCAACTGGTGCAGAATTTGAACGAGTGTTCCCTATTTTGACTACTTGTTGCCTGTTTGAAAAGAATGCAGCTATCCCCTTGTGCAGGGATATGGAATGCTGTAAGAGTTTAGTTTTAACAGTAGTTTGTCATGTACTACGGAATCAAAGGCTTTGCGGAAGTCAATTTAAATTGCATAAATTTTCCTTCTTTCCTTCTTTCCTTCCTTCTTTCCTTCCTTCCTTCCCTCTTTCCTTCCTTCTTTCCTTCTTTCCTTCCTTTCTTCCTTTTTTCTTTTCTCCTCCCTCCTTCCCTCTCTTCCATCTTAGTGTTTCCTTCCTCTTCCTTTTCTCCTTCCCTTTCCTTCCTCTTTCCTTCCTAATTTCTTTCTTTCTCTTTCTTTTTTTGCTTTCTTTCTACATTTATATAGCAGACCACCATACAACCCACCCTGAGCAGCCTCTCTACTTCTCCCTCTAACAAATCAGCTCCAAAATTGAAAACAGAGCAAAGGGCAAATGCACACCCCTCTTCCCCAGGACTGGGAAGAGATTCTGAGCAGCGTTCTGAGATTAGAAGGCACCATTTTGGCATTAACATCCGAACATGAAATATTAAATATGCTCCTCCAAATAAAGTGGGGAAAAAGTGAGAAGCCTCTGCACTGAAAAGAAAATTGTACCTCTCCTTCCTAAAAGACATTTGTCAGCTTTGGGCACAAAGTGGGGGGACGTTGTTTTCTAATCAACATTTTGGAATGAAATATGCTATTTTGACATGGAATCGTTTTGAGACGAAACAATTTTCTAACATGACAATCCCATGATGAAGCATCAATGTGATTTTCCTCTCTTTCCCCCCCTTCCTTCCTTCCTTCCTTCATTTTTTCCTCTTTCTTTCTTTCTTTCTCTTTCTTTCTTTCTCTCTCTCTCTGTCTCTCTCTCTCTCTCTGTCTCTCTGTCTGTCTGTCTCTCTCTCTCTCTGTCTCTCTGTCTCTCTCTCTCTCTCTGTGTGTGTGTCTCTCTGTCTCTCTGTCTCTCTGTCTCTCTGTCTCTCTGTCTGTCTGTCTGTCTCTCTGTCTCTCTGTCTCTCTCTCTTTCTCTGTCTCTTTCTCTCTGTCTCTCTGTCTCTCTCTGTCTCTCTCTCTCTTTCTCTGTCTCTTTCTCTCTGTCTCTCTGTCTCTCTCTGTCTCTCTCTGTCTCTGTCTCTCTCTCTCTCTTTTTCTAAGAAATCTGGGACCAGTTGCAATGAAGATGGTTTTGTGATTTGCCAACACCTCATTTATAAAATACGGCCTCCTTCTCCCTCACCGAAATGATTCATCCAACGAGGCACCGGCTTGAAAACAATTAAGAGCTTTAAAGGAAGGAGAGGCTTTGCAGCTTTCTAAAAACCCTCCCATCCTGCCAAAAGCAGATGTTTTCCATCACTTTTTTTAATCCTCAGAAATATATTCTCGGCAGCCTCAACAATGAGAATTTGATTCTGTTGACACACAAGGACTAGCACGATCCTGGTTTCTCTGATAATAAAGCAGAATTGGGGCCCTCCTGAACCTTATCCAAGGGACATGATGGATTGGCAGAATCTGGCCATGGTGAACTGGTGTGTGTGTGTGTGTGTGTGTGTGTGTGTGTACCCATCCATACACACATGCTACAAATAGCCTGTTAAGGAGTGTGCAGAACGCTTGAGTTATCAAGAACATACACAGAGGAAAACGTGGAATTCCAGCAGATATCCAGGAGATAGAATTAATTCATTCCTCCACTCGAAACAGAATATCCTACGAAAATAGACTAACAATCCTGGGTCTAGAAAGCCTAGAACTATGGCGCCTAAAACACGATTTAAGTATTGCCCACAAGATCATATGCTGCAATGTCCTACCGGTCAATGACTACTTCAACTGCAACAACACAAGAGCACGCAACAGATTTAAACTTAATACGAACCGCTCCAAACATGACTGTAAAAATATGATTTCAACAATCAGGTTATCGAAGCATGGAACTCATTGCCAGACTCAATTGTGTCAACCCCTAACCCCCAACATTTCTCCCTTAGACTCTCCACGATTGACCTCCCAGGTTCCTAAGAGGCAGTAAGGGGCGTACATAAGTGCACTGGTGTGCCTTTCGTCCCCTGTCCAATTGTCTTTCCTTTCTCTCACTTATCATATATATTTTCTTTCTTTCATATATCCTCTCCTCTAAGTTCACTTTACCCTTATATATATTACTACATGTCTATTTTTCTTCCTATGTGTTTGTGTATTGGACGAATGAATAAATAAAATAAATAAATAAATTATTCAGTCATACAAGAGAGATACATTAAAGTGTGTAAAATAGTGTTTACTTTAGAAATAGCACAGTCAAGTTAAACAGTCCGGTCATACACATTCAAATCAGTCAATATCTCTCAATACAATGATAATATTACAATCCTGTCTTTGTCTTACATCTCATACATATATTACAGCTTACAAAAACATTAAACTGACATCAAATTAACACAGAGCTTACTACATCAGTCACAGTGAATCAGCAGAGAGAGCCGAGAGAGAAAATCATGCTTTCTGTCTCCCTCTTGTGGCCATTTGCAACACTACCTCTTAAAGCTATAGTACTTCGATACATACATACATACATACATACATACATACATACATACATACATACATGCATACATGGGATTCGTGCGGCAGAAGATGGTCCCGGAGGTACTCTGGTCCGATGCCATGTAGGGCTTTATAGGTCATAAGCAACACTTTGAATTGTGACCGGAAACTGATCGGCAACCAATGCAGACTGCGGAGTGTTGATGAAACATGGACATACCTAGGGAGGCCCATGATAGCTCTCGCGGCCCCATTCTGCATGATCTTAACACCAGATGTGCCCGCATTCGTATTTGTTTGGTATGGATGTTGTTATATTGATTTGGGGTTTTTTAATGGGTTGTTAGGCTTATGGTGTTTTAATTATTATCATTGTTCAACTTCTTTTTATTGTATTATTGTATTACTATACATTACTATACATATATTATATTATTGTATTATTTTTTATTGCTATAAGTTGCAATAATTAAATTAAACCCGGGGAGAAAAGTCGAAAAATGAAGCAAAGCTCCCTTAACAAATTTTCTCAGGCAGAAACATCCATTGTGGGCTCAATTTTGGTCTTAAGTCAAGGGCTATCCTCCATTTGCAATGTCCTTGGATGCTTCCCGTTAAACCCGATAAAGCCTCCAGATGCATAAAATCTCCTTCTTTTCATAAATGTTGACACTCGGGAGGGTTAATGAGCTCCAGCACAGCCTTCTCCCCATCAGCCCTTCCTTAACCGACATAGAAACCCAACGCTTCATAAGCGAGGCGCAGCGAGACAGGTGGCTTTGCAAACCAATTATTGCAATAATTTCATTTCTTAGGGGCACAACAGTGCAAACTTTACAAGAGACGTCGAAGGATATGAGCTACGCCACACCGCTGCAGCAAAGGAAAAATAGGGGTTGTGTGTGTGTGTGTATAATTAGATCAGCCAGCACCGTTCACGTCCCATCTGTTGAGTCGGTCCCATTAAAAGGACTTTTCCCTTCCAGAAATATTATTAGCTTTAATGTGGTACTAGAAAGTAAGGAAGCACAACAGATTTCTACAAAAGAAAAATCGCCCCAGGTCGATTCAACTTAGCCAGAACAAATACATTTTCCTGTAAAGAAGACTATTGCCTACCGAGTAGGTCTCCTGTTCATGGCGAGCAAAATGCAGGGAATATTTCGGGGAGGTTGCGTTATTGTTGCATTATTGCATCAGTTGCAGTATTGTATCAGTTCAGACTCTCAATATTTTAGCCAATTTCTGAAACACCCACCGAGTCTCACAATATCAAACCATGGCTGACCACCTGCTTTGGTTGGCTAGGGTTCAAGTTGATATCCAAGGTTTCATCTTTAAAACACAGTTTGTGTGTTTCATTAATGAAAAGAATGGCTAAACAAACCATGGTTTAGAGCAGTACTGGCAAACCTTTTTTTAGGGTAGGATAGGATAGGATAGGACAGGACAAAACAGAATAGAATAGAATAGCAGAGGTGGAAGGGACCTTGGAGGTCTTCTAGTCCAACCCCCTACTTGATTGATTGATTGATTGATTGATTGATTGATTGATTGATTGATTGATCAATCAATCGATTGATTTTGTATGCCGCCCCTCTCTGCAAAAGCCTACACCATTTTGGACAAATTATTGTCCAATCTCTTCTTAAAAACATCCAGTGTTGGAGTTTTGACCAAACTCATCTCCCATTGGCATCCTGAATTACAAATGAAGAATTCTTTGCAGATCATTTGGGTTTTCCTGAGATGACAGTGAACCTCTTGTAACCTGCAGAAAGGGGGTAAAAGTGCAGAGACCCCCCCCCCTTTCCCCTGTGTTTTCCTTGGTCCTCTCAGCTGAGTCTCCTGGTCATGGGATTCCAACCATCTCCAATCTTGGTCTACCTGCTGGTATCCTCTCAACTTCAGCCTCTGCCTTCTGATGTTGATGTTGGGTCATTTTCTCGCCAAGAGATGATCATCAGATACAGGTTCTGTTTTGGGAAGCTTTTGACATTTCTCCAAAGCGTAGAACAAGCCTGTCACAACAGAATCACTCAATATTCCCGCTTGGCACCTCTGCGTGTTTGTCTGTTTGAAAAGAGGTGGTCGGGTGCTCTGTTGCTGGAGATGCTTCCTCCACAATTGCCAGCTGGAATTTGACAAGCGCTCTTGGGGTTTTCTGCTCTCTTATCTTAGTTGGTTGTTGTTGCTTTTGTTGCTCTCTCATCTTAGCTTAGGCGCTCAGAACAAAAGATTGACAATGTTCATTTTATAGTAGGTTTCAAATGCCAAAGCCCATCCCAGCTGCCTTGTGGAATTGACCGCAGCTCCAAACTACAACACAGCCAGTGAGATGTACAGGGTGTGTTCCAAAAGTAATGCAATTATTTTTTTTAAAGTAATTTATTGAACAGATTTGCACAAACAAAGTACTGACCTTGGGGCTCTACACATTTTTTCCAGTGACTCTGCCATGCCCGGTGTTCTGTCTGGGTCACTCCGGAAGCCAATACCAGTCCAAAAAGAGAAGCCAGACACACCGGTAAAAGGCAAAGGCAGTTTATAAAATTCAAGAAAAACACAGGTAACAGAAAATATCCTTACAAACAGGAAAATGCTGTATCTTCAGATATATCCACGAAGGCAAAAGTCCATGCAGCAATACAGTATTCTTGCTGCCAAGACGAGGCTGTAGATAGCAGACCTACACCTCCCACGGGTCTTCCAAACTGCTGGGCCACAAGCCAGGAACAAAGACGCCGAGAACAAAGCAGGACACCGTACCTCCAACTGCTAACACTCCACATGGCTTCAAGGGCTTGCCTGCCTTTTAAACCCTGCTAAGGAGGACCACACCCAAGCCCAGCTGTTCCTAATTCAGTGCTGATAATACTTCTTTAATTGCTCCTTTCTCTGATCTGAATGTCTCTGTAGCATGTCAATGAAGGCTTGTGCTTCATCACCTAATGACTCCAAGCTACTGGCTGGGGAGAGCCCCCCCCCCTGGGGCTCTCATGCTGTTCTCCTTCATCCCATTCCTGACTTTCCTCTCCCCCGTCCGACTGTTCAGCCCCCTCCTCTTCGCTGTCATCCTCCTCCGGGCATGGAGCCAGCAGAGACACAGCTGGTCCCTGAGCAGCCTCAGGCTGAACCACAACACCCGGTGTGTGCCTTGGAAGGCGTCTTCGAGGACCTCTCACAAGGTCTTCGTCACGGCTGATTGGATCTCTTCAATGAATGAAAAACGCACCTTGCCACAATACGCTACAAGTCCGCCAATTCCTGGCCAAACACCAGATGCCAACACTGCCCCACCTCCCTATAGTCCTGACATCACCCCAGCAGACTTCTTTTTGTTCCCAGCCTTGAAAGGAACCCATTTTTCGTCCATAGAAGAGATCCAATCAGCTGTGACGAAGATCTTGCAAGAGGTTCCCGAAGACGCCTTCCAGGTCATGGCAGAGTCGCTGGAAAAAATGTGTAGAGGCCCAAGGACAGTACTTTGAAGAATTTTAAGTGTTTGTGCAAATCTTTCAAATAAATTACTTTTTTAAAAAAATGTGTTATTTTGGAACGCGCCCTGTCCGTCCTCTTCACGATGTTTTTATCATTGTTGTTTTCCAAAGGGAAATTACAACAAAGTAGATTTCCTGCACACCAACTATCTTCATTCCCTGCCTTATTCATTCTTCCCATTAAACAGACACCCAGCAAACAATGCAAAAAATTTCTCCACGCTTCTTGAAATGGATTCTTTACGCATTGAAAAATTGGCGTGCCCTGAAATACATTTCTTTTCTGCTCCCCCCCTTCCTCTTTATGAAAATGATCCATTAGCTACAGATATAGCTTGAAAGGCAAAAAATTTTTGTGTGTGTGTATTTGCTTGTCTGCGTAAAAGACAGGGCAAACAGAATGTATTGTTATTCTATTTCCCTGTTTCTGTTGTTTTTATTCTGTTATTGTTTTATTTGGTTGTTCTTTATGTTATTCTGTTATTATAATTTCTGCTGTTAGTCACTTTGTTGTTATTCTGTTGTATTAACTTGTCTGGCTTAGAAGCAGCAAACAAAGGACTGTGTGGACCTCAAATGTGAGCTTGAATTACAGATTTTGAGAAGGTAAATGACAGGTGGAAGTCTGGTTGCTGAAGGCCTGCTGGGCCCAATCCTAGCGCATGGAGTAGCTTTAAGGCTTTGGCTCAGGCGGTTCTTCTGAATCATCTCTCCCTAATGGAAGGCGAAATGTACTTGCATTAAATGAACTGGGCTAGGAACAAGAAGAGACTCAAAAGAAAAAACAATCCCTGTTCTTCCCAAAAGCACGTTATTAAATTTAGCTATGCTGAAAATGCAAGGTGTGTGTGTGGATTTGCTCTTGGTTGCTAGTCCAGCCTGGATTAATTTCATTCAAAACCAGGTGATGAACTCAATGTCTGACCTGCTGCAGAAAGACCCAACTGAAGCAGTTGCTAAGTCAATTTCTTCTTCTTCTTCTTCTTCTTCTTCTTCTTCTTCTTCTTCTTCTTCTTCTTCTTCTTCTTCTTCTTCTTCTCCCTCTTCTTCCTTCTTCTTCTTCTCCTCCTTCTTCTTCTTCCTTCTTCTTCTCCTTCTTCTTCTTCTTCTTCTCCCTCTTCTTCCTTCTTCTTCTTCTTCTTCTTCTCCTCCTTCTTCTTCTTCCTTCTTCTTCTCCTTCTTCTTCTTCTTCTTCTTCTTCTTCTTCTCCTCCTTCTCCTTCTTATTCTTCTTATTCTTATTCTTAATCTTATTCTTCTTATTCTTATTCTCCTCCTCCTCCTCCTCCCCTCCTCCTCCTCCTCCTTCCCCACGGCTGCCAGCAGGCCTGAGCCCATTGAAACTTTAACACCTTGCCCCACTCAATGAATAGATGATGTATGATGGACGATGGATGAATGTGTTGTTAACTTTTAATTTTGAGAATTTTAATATGTAATGTTAGATTTCTACATGCTGTGAGCTGCCCTAAAACCCAGGAGAAGGGTGGGGTAGATAGATGATAGATAGATAGATAGATAGATAGATAGATAGATAGATAGATAGATAGATAGATAGATGATAGGTAGGTAGGTAGGTAGGTAGAAAGAAAGAAAGAAAGAAAGAAAGAAAGAAAGAAAGAAAGAAAGAAAGACCCAGATCTCAAACTCATGGCAATATTTGACAGCAAACCACTGGAGTTTGGTGATGTAATTTTGGACTTTTTAAGAATGGGCAGGAAATGGAAATGGAAAATCAGCCGCTTTGATACCAAATTTTGATTATGAATCCTTCTAAGGGCAGGTAATTACAAGCCATTGAATGGAGGCCCAACGTGAGTGGGATGAGCCATCACAGGTTGTCTAGCACTGAACTGAACTCCTGAACTTTTGTTGGAGAGAGAACAAGACAGAGAGAGAGAGAGAGAGAGAGAAAGAAAGAGAGAACATTCTTCTAGCATTAGACAAGCATTCCTGTTTGGCTGCCAAAGCGCGTTTTTCTTAAAACATTTTTAATGCATATTTCCCCTCAAACTGCATTCTAGGTAGTTGCATCACATAAAGGACCACCTTGATGGTCCTTTTCCACATTATTCTGAATTCACATCTCCAATCCAAACGATGGGGCCTCATTAAATCCAGATCCAAGATGGCCTGGCAAAAGGACACAACCGTCATTCCATCGATAAAAACTGACTGCAGATAAAAATCAAATACAGTGGTACCTCTACGTACGAACTTAATTCGTTCCGTGACCAGGTTCTTAAGTAGAAAAGTTTGTAAGAAGAAACAATTTTGCCCATAGGAATCAATGTAAAAGCAAATAATGTGTGCGATTGGGGAAACCACAGGGAGGGTGGAGGCCCTGTTTCCACCCAGGAGATTCCTAGAGAGGCCCCATGGAGGCTTCTCCCCGCCTTTTCCGGTCCTGTTTCCTCCCAGGAGATTCCCAGAGAGGCCCCACAGAGGCTTCTCCCTGCCCCTGTTTCCTCCCAGGAGATTCCTAGAGAGGCCCCACAGAGGCTTCTCCCCACCTTTTCCAGCCCTGTTTCCTCCCAGGAGATTCCTAGAGAGGCCCCACAGAGACTTGCCCCCTGTCTGATGAATGGACTGAGAGAAAACTGATTGAATGAGAATGATTGGTTTTTAATGGCTTTTAGTTTTTAGATTTTATGTTTAATTAATTGGACCTAAAAAGTTATATATTGTTTTATTATGTGTTGTGAGCCGCCCTGACTCCTCGGAGAGGGGCAGCATAAAAGGACGGACGGATGGACGGACGGATGGACAGACAGACTAGATAGATAGATAGATAGATAGATAGATAGATAGATAGATAGATAGATAGATAGATAGATAGATAGATAGATAGATAGATAGATGAATAGATAGATAGATAGATAGATAGATAGATAGATAGATAGATAGATAGATAGATAGATGAATAGATAGATAGATAGATAGATAGATAGATAGATAGATAGATAGATAGATAGATAGATAGATAGATAGATAGATAGATAGATAGATAGATAAAAAAACCTGGGTAGCACCAGTGGCAGGAAGTTCCGCCTACCCACCCGGAATGGCTGAACTGGTCGTAAAGGGTTTTAGAACCCATTACTGCCTCACTCCCCAATCTTCTCCCCCTGCCCCCAAACTTTGATCTTGGAAAGTGTTAAAAGTCAGATCGACCCACCAGCTGTAATTAACTCGCCTAAAACCCTGTTCAATATCAGAAGGAGCTGGCTTAGGAAGTAAGCTTGCTAAGTATAAGTTGCAGCTCTCTTTCTTTGAAAATGATGCTGAAAAAGTGTTTATTAAGTGACGGTGTCAAGTTCAACACTGTGTTTCTATTCAACAAACAGTCCCCAGAGCATGACTCGTAATTGCTTAATAGGCCGATTCTCAGTGTGTGTGTGTATGCGGGAGTTGTCTTTCCTGCACACATATACACACGAACAAGCAATAAGTGATAAATCCAAACCCTTTCAAAGAATACCACCAGGGGTGGGCAGCAGGCAGGACGGGGTGGAACACAGTTCCACCGGTGGAAAGGAAGATGGGTGTGCAGCTCCAGCTGATTGGCAGCTGTCACTTTATTTATTTATTCATTCATTTTTTATGCTGCCCTTCTCCTTAGACTCAGGGTGGCTTACAACATGTTAGCAATAGCACTTTTTAACAGAGCAAGGCTATTGCCCCCACAATCCAGGTCCTCATTTGACCCACCTCGGAAGGATGGAAGCTGAGTCCACCTTGAGCCGGTGATGAGATTTGAACCGCTGACCTTCAGATCTACAGTCAGTTTCAGTGGCCTGCAGTACAGCACTCTGCCTGCTGCGCCACACCGGCTCTTCCTGGATTCCTGGTCTCAGCTCGTCTCTCCTTTTTTTCCCCTGCTGCTGCTGCTGCGTCTGGACTCCTTGCTTTTTTCCTCTTTCCTCCTTCCTGACCTCGGACGAGCTTCCCTCTCTCCTGCCCGGTTCACCTCCAGCCTCCCTTACACTGGTAAGGTTGTAAGTCGAGGAATTTAACAGTGCACTTGAACGATGATGAACATTCAAGCCACTCCCACCTGGTCACATGGCCAGCAAGCCACTCCTACCCAGTCATATGACCATTAAGCCACACCCACAAAATAAGCCACACCCACAGTGTGGCAGTAAAAATTTTGGCTGCCCATTGCTGAATACTACCATGCAAGTTAATTTACCTACAGACCTACTGGTGGAGGTTTAGGATTCTCCATCTCTGGAGATGTTTAAAAAAAGATTGGACAGCCAACTCTTGAAGGAAGGAAGGCTGACAGCTGTCATGACCTCTTCTGGAAGGGAATTCCATAAACCAATGATTTAGTAACAGAGCCATGTTGGTCACAACATTGCCAATCCAGATGCTGACTTCCTTCCAGTTCCCCACCCAGGTTAAGGTTCATCCCCCATCCCCATACCTGCAAGTTCATCACAAGGACCAGTCCGAGTGCAGGGATTCCACCGACCTCCTCTTTACCTCCATTGATGCAGAACAAAAGATGACCTTGGACTCTAAGAAAGGAATTTGTTGTGACTAATAACTTTCCCTCTCATGCAACTACCCCTCCTAGTTCCTCTAACACTATTCTACTATGGCAGGCTGATTGCTTCATTCCTTCCCTGACATCAAGAGCAGCTCAGACAACCCTGGAGAAGGTCTTGGTTTCTGGTGTCAAAGGAGAGTTGAAGTAAAATCCAGGCTTGCTATTCTAGAGCCAAGAGCCTTATCAAAAAAATAAAAATTGCAACCTCATCTGTTCTAACTTTCTTTCCTGGGAAAGCGTCCAATGTCAATGTTTATTTTGTACTCACAGGTTTTCTGGCTCTCACTTATCAGCTGGAAGAGAGCCGCAGAGCATGGCTGCTAGCCAAAGGTTCTATTGCTCACTCAACTGTTGCCAGCCACCAGACAGGGGGACAGCACATGGGCTGGAGGGCCATCCAAGCAAGGGAGAAATGTGGCTGGACTTAGAATAGAGTAGAATAAAAATAACAGAGTCGAAGGAGACCTTGTAGGTCATGTGGTTCAACACCCCTGCCAAAGCATGAGACCCTAACCATACTTTCATATATATTCTATTTTTGGTTCTCCAGTCCTGCTACCTTCAAACCTTTTGACATCTAATTGTCTCTCCAGGTGTGTCTGAATAGATGGGAACAGACCAGTCTTCATTTCCAAAACTTATTAAGGAACAAGAGTACAACAACCTCACCCAAGTGAAAGCAGAAGACATTGGATACCCCAGTGGAGAAAGGAAAGTCTGCTTTGTAAGATGGTAGTCTCAGTTTCAAGCCCTAGAAAGCTTGGGAGATATCTCCATTGAAAGTCCCTGAGATGGACAACCAATAAATCAATACTGATTTAGACGGGCTGATTATTGCAGGGGTAAGTAAAGTTGGCTCTTCTATGACTTGTGGACTTCAACTCCCAGAATTCCTGAGCCAATCATGCTAGCTCAGAAATTCTGGGAGTTGAAGTCCACCTGTCATAGGAGAGCCAACTTGTTTGAGAAAAAAGGGAAATATTTCTTCACCCAGAGAGTCCTTGGTTTATGGAATTCCCTTTGAGAAGAGGTTGTGACAGCTGTCAGCCTGGATAGCTTCAAGGCAGGATTGGACAGATTCATGGATGCCAGGTGGTTATTGAAACAGATGTCCAAGTGCCGCCTCTATGTTGGTTAAGGCAGGCAGGGTTCCCATGGATCCCATTTGTTGGGGGTCCAGGGAAAGGGAGGGTTTTGCCTTCTCCTTCTGCTCAAGATCCCCATGGACAATTGGTGGGCCACTGTGGGACACAGAATGCTGGACTCCATGGGCTTTGGCCCCATTCAGCAGGGCTCTTCTTACGTTCTTATGATCAAAGTTTCGTTGCCTATCTGCTCCAATGCAGCCAGGCCAACTAAAAAGTTAACCACTGACTTCATGCTCAGAGAAAGCGTTTCCAAAACTTTCTTAGAAGATGACATTTCCTCCTCCTTTTCCTTCCCTGGAAACAATTCTTCATCAACTCCACAGGTCCTCGGGTCACAATTGGCCCTGCCAAATGAAGCAATCAGCAGTATTTATGAAACGGGCACCAAAACGAGAATGGTATTTTTACACCGTATTTTAGTGCCAACTGAAAACAGTTTCAGAGACTCAGCCCCGAAGTTCAACAGCTGATGCTCCTTTGACCGAGCCTCCGGCACTTTCACAATTGTGGACCACACCACCATCTTTCCTGGAGCACACCACAAAGGCAAAGGTCTCATGACTGTCAAGAAAGCGGGAGAAACCTGGAGGTACAGGTTCGATGAGAATACACCATGGTTTTGATGTCTGGATTTCACATAAACTTCAGAAAGAACAATGCTCATCTCTTGTTTACAGTGCTTAAATCCTCAGAGAGCCCAGTGTTGCTTATTTCCTTAGGCAAGTGTGGGAAGATATTAATAGGAGCAGTCAAATGATTCTTTCAAAGCAGCTGTTGGGCAGGTGATGGTTCAGCTCTTCATTCACATTTAAACCATATTTGAGCAGGCAAAATCTCTCAGGACCCTGATTAAGAACAGAGGAAGTGCCTTGGATGGAATAAGACAGGGGTAGGCAAAGTTGGCTCTTCTATGACTTGTGGACTTCAACTCCCAGAATTCCTGAGCCAATCGTGCTAGCTCAGGAATTCTGGGAGTTGAAGTCCACATGTCACAGAAGAGCCAACTTTGCCTACCCCTGCAATAAAATAATCAGCCCATCTAAATCAGGATTGATTTATTGGTTGTCCATCTCAGGGACTTTCAATGGAGCTATCTCCCAAGCTTTGTAGGGCTTGAAACTGAGACTACCATCTTACAAAGCAGGGTGAGATTGTTGTACTCTTGTTCCTTAATAAGTTTTGGAAACGAAGACGGGTCTGTTCCCATCTATTCAGACACACCTGGAGAGACAATTAGAAGTCAAAAGGTTTGAAGGTAGCAGGACTGGAGAACCAAAAATAGAATATATATGAATGTACATAGTAATGGGGTGCCTATCTTCAATTTCATTTGGTTCTTGGGAAGGGAGGGAGGGAGGAAGAAAGGAAGGAAGGAAGGAAGGAAAGAAGGGAAGGAAGGAAGGAAGGAAGGAAGGAAGGAAGGAAGGAAGAAGGAAGGAAGGAAGGAAGGAAGGAAGGAAGGAAGGAAGGAAGGAAGGAAGGAAGGCATAAAATTAACTAAATTTAAAATCAATCGTAGAGCAAACCAGGCTGGGTTTGTACAATATGAATTCAGTTGGCAGACAGAGCAGAATAAAATTATAAAAGTTGGCTCTCTAGTTTATTAATATTATTTCATTCAGGTGTCAGCTGCAGGCCACCAGAACTCAAAAGAATGCCAACTAAGAGCATTTATCCATTTCAGGAGTTCAGTGGACCAAATTGAAGTAAAAACTCCCAAAGTTTTCTTAATGATTCTGAGCACCGTCTCAGGCAGCGTGCCTGGGGAGGAAAAAAATGATGCTTTTCCTCAAAGTTCTCCATTTAAGGAAAATCTAAGGATGTGAAGAGCGGAGAAGAAAATGTTGCCAGATATATATTTTTTTTCCTAGCTCTTTGCACAAAGAAAAGTCAAAGAACATGAGTAGCTTACTAAAATGTTTGGATATACAGTGGTAGCTCTACTTAAGAAGGCCTCTACTTAAGAACTTTTCTAGATAAAAACCAGGTGTTCAAGATTTTTTTGCCTCTTCTTAAGAACCATTTTCTACTTAAGAACCCGAGCCCAGAAAAAACTTCCCAGGAAATTTGAGAGCATAATGAAGGCAAGGCCAGTTTCCTGCCATTCCCCCTTTAATCCCCGCCATCTCCGGCTTTTCTGGGCTGCCAGAGGAGCCTTTCGGTGGCGCTTAAGGAGGCTTTGGCAGCCCAGAGCGAACGAAGCATTTTCCTTTCTCTGGGTGCTTGGACAGGGAATATACCACTTTGCTGTGGTGACTTCCTCACACTGCCTCCCATACACCCAGCATGAGGTTGCCTCCTGGAGCATCTGGGCACAGAAAGGCAAAAGGGGGCACTTCATCCCGGCCAGATCAACTTGGCTTCAGTCACCACAGTGAGGGAAAGCTACAAAGCAAGTGGGCGAGATGAGAGGAGAGCCCTTCAGCATGGGAAGAGTAGGAGGAAGAGGAAGCAGATAGCAGCAGCAGCCACTTTTTGGTCAAAGGAGCGGGGTGTTCCGTCCCCTCGCCCGCCTGGGTTTCTCTCTCTGGCGCAGTGTATGGGAGGCAGCCTCGTGCCGGGTGTATGGGAGGTGCATGTTCCTCTTCGACACCTCAGAGTCCCTCTTCTTTTTATTAAGCCTTAAAGTTTTGGGTTTTTTTGATTCCCCTCCCCTTCTTCCTTCATCAGCGACTGTCCTCCTCCTCCTCCGCTTCTTCTGCCTCCTCCCACCCAAATTCCGAGCTTTTATTTCTTTCCTAATGAGTCTGCACGCGTTATTTGCTTTTACACTGATTCCTGTGGGAAAAATGGCTTCTTCTTACAAACTTTTCTACTTAAGAACCTGGCCACGGAACGAATGAAGTTCTTAAGTAGAGGAACCACTGTACTGTGTCTGGGCCATGGCAAAGAAAGGAGACATTTCTGCAATTTTCGAAGAGTCTACCAGGCCAGTGATGGCGAACCTTTTTGGGTTCGTGTGCCAAAAGATTGTGTGTGTGTTTGTGTTTGTGCAAGCATGTGCGCATGTGCCCACAGCCATTTCCCACACCAAAGGTGGCAAAGATAACTCCTGCAGCAGAAGTTGACGTGACCACAACACTAACAAGCTGCCGTGCTTTCATCTCAAGCGGGAGATTGCCACGCACCCACAGTAAATGTCATCTCCTTTGGACACAGCTTGGGGTTTCCATAATTGGAGGGTCTCCATCCAATTCCAAAGGTTAGTTGTGGAGTCTCTGATCCCCTCTTTTGATTGGCAGCCTTTGTCTTCAAGGACTCACCTCCTGCCAAGTTCCCTAAGGACACCATACCCATAGAAATAATTTTATTAAACTCCCTGCAGCAGAGGTGGGCAATGAAATTCCCCAACGGGCCACATGAAAAAGTCGGACTCTTGTGGTGGGGCTGATGTTCCTCAGTCGAGGGGGGCGTTTGCCCAGGTTCGCCTGGTGCACCAGTTGCAGCCCTATCTGGACCGGGACTCACTGCTCACAGTCACTCATGCCCTCATCACCTCGAGATTGGACTACTGTAATGCTCTCTACATGGGGCTACCTTTGAAAAGTGTTCGGAAACTTCAGATCGTGCAGAATGCAGCTGCGAGAGCAATCATGGGATTTCCTAAATATGCCCATGTTACACCAACACTCCGCAGTCTGCATTGGTTGCCGATCAATTTCCGGTCACAATTCAAAGTGTTGGTTATGACCTATAAAGCCCTTCATGGCATCGGACCAGAATATCTCTGGGACCGCCTTCTGCCGCACGAATCCCAGCGACCGATTAGGTCCCACAGAGTTGGCCTTCTCCGGGTCCCATTCGACTAAACAATGTCGTTTGGTGGGACCCAGGAGAAGAGCTTTCTCTGTGGTGGCCCCGACCCTCTGGAACCAGCTCCCCCCAGATATCAGAGTTGCCCCCACCCTCCTTGCCTTTCGCAAGCTCCTTAAAACCCACCTCTGTTGTCAGGCATGGGGGAATTGAATTTTTTTTCCCTTCCCCCTAGGCTTATAGAATTTATACATGGTATGTTTGTTTGTATGATTGGTCTCTTAAATTGGGTTTTTTAAGATTATTTTTTAATATTAGATTTGTTACATTGTTTTCTTTATTGTTGTTAGCCGCCCCGAGTCTTCGGAGAGGGGCGGCATACAAATCTAATAAAAAATAAAATAAATAAAATATATAAAAAACAGGAAGAAAAACTTCAGCTACACCCCCAAATCCTCTCAATTTCACCCACACCTTATTGGGAGGAGATTAATTTTTTTTTTTTCTGGAGCCTCCCTAACAAAATGCATCAGTAATCAAGGAACTAAGCAACAACACAACCACGTTGCAGGCTGGATTCTCTGCCTGGCATCTCTAGCAAAAAAAATATCCAGAGAAGAGGTGAGTGCGAAAACTTTCTCTGCCATTGGTCAACAAAACCAGCAGGTAGCCGTGTGTCTAGAGAATTCTTCCATGGACCAAAGATGAAAGCAACCTATATTTTTTTTATTTGTTTTGTCAAGAATTGGTGGTATACAAAGATATAATATTATATACATTAGTAAGAGAGAAACATTAGGACAGGGGACGGAAGGCACAATGGTGCACTTATGCACGCCCCTTACTGACCTCTTGGGAATCGGGAGAGGTCAACAGTGGTCACTCTAAGGGTAAAGTTTTGGGGGTTAGGTGATGATACTACAGTCAGGTAATGAGTTCCATGCATCAACTACTCGTTTACTAAAGTCGCATTTCCTGCAATTGAGTTTAGAGCGGTATGGATCTGTTGTGTGCTCGTGTGTTGTTGTGGTTGAAGCTGAAGTAGTGGTTGACAGGAAGGATGTTGTAGCAGATGAATTTATGGGCTATGCTTAGGTCGTGTTTAAGGCGACGTAATTCTAAGATTTGTAAACTTAGGATTGTGAGTCTAGTTACATAGGGTATTCTGTTGCAAGTGGAGGAGTGCAGGGCTCTTCTAGTAAAGTATCTCTGGACATTTTCAAAAGGGTTTATGTCCAAAATGCGGTGAAGGTTCCAGACAGATGAGCTGTATTCAAGGATTGGTCTGGCAAAATTTTTGTATGCTCTGATTAGCAGTGTGAGATTACCAGAGCAGAAGCTACATAGGATTAGGTTGACAACTCTTGAAGCCTTTTAGGCGATGTTGCAGTGGGCTTTTGGATCTGACTACATGGAGTATGATAAGCAACTTCCACATAACCCAGCCTTAAACTGCCTTTCCTCTTCTCTAACAAAAGGCATTTTTATTGGAAACATTCAGAGTTTAAAACCCTCCAGAGCTGTTGGTGGTGGAAAAACTGCAGAACATTCCAGCCAGCGAAAGCATGTAATGATCTGTCTTAAATAATGGCATTTTATCCTCTAGCAGACCAAAGAAATAACTATTCCTCCATGGCCTGGAGAGTAATTTCCTCTCGAGGTTTTGTTGTAAATAAATAAATAAATAAATGCTTACGGGGAAGTCAATGTTTTAGCAACGGGGGTCCCTCGGCATTAGAAAAAATGAGTTTTCCACCCATTTTTCTGCTAAGCACTTCCTGAGCTTTTCTGGGGCATCACTTTCCCTGGCCAAAAAAAAAAATATACGGAAATGGAGATCTTCAATGTGGAATTATTCTCAGGTTTGTGTAACCTGAAGAACTTACATGGTCATCGATCTCATAGAGTGATCCTTGGAGGCTTGCAACAACCTAGAAAAACAAGAATAGATTCGAAGCAAAGCATCTCTTCCAACCAGGCACCAGATCAAACCGATTGCCAGCCTCCTAATTCAGCCTGCTTCCAAGCCCAAGCCCAGGAGGAAGAACCAAGGCTTCATGGCCTTCAAGAGGAGTAATCCTCCATCCCATCTAACCTTGTGGGATACCAGACCAGGGTATCTACAAGACCGCCTTCTGCCGCACGAATCCCAGCGACCGGTTAGGTCCCACAGAGTGGGCCTTCTCCGGGTCCCGTCAACAAAACAATGTCGTTTGGCCGGGCCCAGGGGAAGAGCCTTCTCTGTGGCGGCTCCGGCCCTCTGGAACCAACTCCCCCCGGAGATTAGAATTGCCCCCACCCTCCTTGCCTTTCATAAACTTCTTAAAACCCACCTCTGTCGTCAAGCGTAGGGGAACTGAGACATCTCCCCCTGCCTATGTAGTCCTAGTGCATGATATGACTGTATGTATGGGGTTTTTTTATATTGGGGTTCCTTGCTTTTAGATTTTTAAATGTATAATTGCTATCTTAGATTTTAATTATTAGATTTGTCAGTATATTGTTCTGTCTGGGTTCCCCCAGACCTCAACACCAACTGGAAAAAACAGCCAGACACTCTGGTAAAAGCCAAAAGTATTTTATAACTGGAAAAAATAAGCACAGAGGAAAACCTGTTCTTCCCAACAGACAGGATATAATACGGTACAGCAGGGTCCTGATGTCCAGACAATACAGCAAGCTTCTTGCTGGCACACACCCCCAAGGTTTCAATAGTCAAAGGCACAAACCAGGATTCCAAGACGCCAAAGTTCACAGTCAGGTCCCACGACTCTCAAAGATAAAACTCCACAAGCCAGGAAGGGTGGGTCTGCCTTTTAGCCTTTCCCAAGAGCACCACACCCAAACCCAACTGTTGCCACTTTAATGCTGAAAGTATTTAGCCAATTGATTCCGTCTCTGAGTAGCTCTTCGTTGTCGCAGATCAATTATGGCTTGTGCACTTTCCTCTAAGGAATCCAGGCTGCTTGCTGGGGAGAGCTCCCCCTGGTGGGACTCTGGCTGTCCTCCCTCTTCTTCAGCCTGGGATTCCTCCTCGTCTGTCTGCACCTCCTGTTCCTCAGCCTCTCCCTCTGAGCTGGAAACCGACAGAAGGTCAGCCGTTCCCGGAGGGGCCTCAGACGGAACCACAACAGTATATATTGTTTTTTGTCACTGTTGTGAGCCGCCCCGAGTCTGCGGAGAGGGGCAGCATACAAATCTAATAAATAATAATAATAATAATAATTTGCAAACACCCTCACATAATCTGGCCATGTGCCATGTAGGGTTTTAAAGGTAATAACCAACATCTGGTTGGAAGGGAAGTGCTGGTACATGGAAGATAAGTGTTGGAGTTGACCAGGTTGAGTCTGTGGGAGGAAGAATTCAAACATGACATTCGCTTTGGCATCCTTTCATTAGCACACCAAAAAAAGTCCAGCTCAACTTGAATTCCATTTTATCTACTTGTTTTGACCATCCGATTCCTGTAGGGAACTTCAGCTTGCAATAGACTATGTTTAATAAAAAATAAATATGTGGTACATTGCTCAACAGTAGTAACTGTGAGGGGGATCTTGGAGTCCTAGTGGACAACCATTTAAATAGGAGCCAGCTGTGTGCAGCAGCTGCCAAAAAAGCCAACTCAATTCCAGGTTGTATTAACAGAGGGACAGAATCAAGATCACGTGAAGTGTTAATACTACTTTATAAGGCCTTGGTAAGGCCACATGTGGAATACTGCATTCAGTTTTGGCTGCCACAATGCAAAAAGGATGTTGAGATTCTAGAAAAAGTACAGAGAAGAGCGACAAAGAGGATTAGGGGACTGGAGGCTAAAACATGTTAAGAATGGTTGCAATAACTGGGCATGGCTAGTTTAATGAAAAGAAGGACCAGGGGAGACATGATAGCAGTCTTCCAATATCTCAGGGGTTGCCACAAAGAAGAGGGAGTCAACCTATTTTCCAAAGCACCTGAGGGTAGAACAAGAAGCAATGGATGGAAACTAAACAAGGAGAGAAGTAACTTAGAACTAGGGGAACATTTACTGACAGTTAGAACAATTGATCAGTGGAACAGCTTGCCCCCAGAAGTTATGAATGCTCCAACACTGGAAGTTTTTAAGAAGATGTTGAACAACCATTTGTCTGAAGTAGTGTAGGGTTTCCTGCCAAAGCAGGGGGTTGGACTAGAAGACCTCCAAGGTCCCTTCCAAATCTGTTTTTATTGTTGTTGTTGCTGTTGTTATATTAAACCTATATATTCATTTGAACTGCCCGGATTCCTGATTTTCCCATGCTTGACAATGAGTCTCTTGCACTACTCCTAGTAGTAGTGGTAACACCAAGGCTGCCCGCTGACATCCCAAAGCCACATGATATATACCTTCAACAAACCACCCTAACTATCAGAGGCCTTGTGCTTAGATTCCAGCTGTAGATGTTAAATGGTGTGCAGGAATTTTTTTTTTTCAAGGAAACGTCGGAGCTGAGATGATGGAAAGCTTTCTGGGGAAGTGGAGATAGATGGCAGGAAGAAAACTCAACAGTTCGATGCCCAGAAAATGAGTCTTCGTGATTGATGATCTTCTCCAGGGTAGGAATAAGTAAACCCTTTCTCCAAGGGCAGCAGTTCCATGAGAATGCTCCCGACGTATGCTCCAACGTCACATGTGCCCTACCATCCTGGACCCATCACTCCATCATATCTATCTGTTCAGTCCCAGCGACGAACTCCCCAAGAAATAGGCCCCCCACACACACTGATTTTACAAGATTGAAGCATGGAATTCTAATATTTTAGGAGCAGGGAGGTTTGGATTTAGGAATCCCGCAACGAAGCAAGAAATAAGTCTGTTTGGTGCCAGCTGCTAATTAGAGTCCAAAACAGAAACCAAAATTCACAGATATTATTATTATCCAACAATACAACACAGCAAACCAGATCCCTGTGCTGGATTTTGTATTTCATCACCAGTCGGGCACTTCCCAAGCACCTAGGACTGTGTGATGTAGTGAGAAATTATATGTGCCGATTCCTTTTTCTAGTTGACAGATGGCGATTTTGTAAATTCCAATGGTTTTCAAATGTTGTTGTTGTTGTTGTTCTTCTTCTTCTTCTTCTTCTTCTTCTTCTTCTTCTTCTTTTTCTTCTTCTTCTTCTTTGGATTTCTATGCCACCCTTCTTGTGGGACATCTTTGATCACACAGCTCTCATTAACAGACTCACTCTGATTTGGCAGGAAGTCTGGAGATAATGAGCCCAACTCCCCAGTTCGTAATTCATCATTGAAATAATAATATCCCAAGAGAGAAATCCACGCAGACATCTGGAACATAACAAACGTTGACTTCCTCACTGAAGCATCACGTAGCTCAACCTTAAAAGCCTAAGGGGATGGCCAATTGTTCTAGAGATCTATTCATACAGAGACCTCCTCTTGCTTAGCCACTCGTGCCTTCTGGCAACACTGCATACCCTAGCATCAAGAAGAGGCTCCTCCTCTTCTCTTGAGTCACTCATGTGCACCTTGGGAGGTGCAGAAGGCTCTGGTTGGCTTTCTGACACCACATCCTCTCCGGCCTCCTCGCTGTCAGACTCGGGTGCCAGATGCATGCGGTACGATACACCTGTCTCTTGATTCTCGGATCCACGACCAACTGCTTGGGACACTGACGGGCCACAACATCTACCTATTTCAACAATTCATTGGAAATTCTTGGAAGCTGTCGCGGCTCTCCTGTTGCGCAACGCAGGCATCGCCAAGGCCTTGCAAGACCTCTTGGTTGTTTTTATTAGGATATAATTCAGCTCTCCGAGGTTTATTCCTCATTAATCAATTAGCAAAGACATTGCAGCAATCATTCCCAACTTGCTTTCAACATCGCGATCAAGATTTGCAGCTCATTAAAGCAACGCAGATTTATATGCCAAGCTGTTAATATGTTGTATATATAATTATATCATGGCCAGGTCAGCTAATAGCTCCCCACATTACTGGGAACTGATTGAAATAACCTCTTTTTATTATATAAAAAAACCTCACATACTGTGATTAGCAATTAAATGATTTCAGGAACAGATTGCTTTGTATTACCTCACTTTTATATAAAAGAAAAATCTGTCCAGAAACTGGCAGTTTCACAACAGCGGTGTTTAAAAAGGACCAATGAAGGTATATGGTTGATTTTTTAAAAATATTGTGCATTTTAGGCTAGTTATTTAGTTTAATTAATTGGGTTTGCCATTATATTTTATTGTTTTATCTATTTATCAGATAGATAGATAGATAGATAGATAGATAGATAGATAGATAGATAGATAGATAGATAGATAGATAGATGATAGATAGATTGATTGATTGATAGAGATAGATAGAGATAGATAGATAGATAGATAGATATAGATGATAGATAGATAGATAGATAGAGAGAGAGAGAGAGAGAGAGAGAGAGAGATAGTAGATGATAGAGATAGATAGATAGATAGATAGATAGATAGATAGATAGATAGATAGATAGATGATAGATGGATGGATGGATGGATGACAGACAGACAGACAGATATATAGATGATAAATCTTGTTCTTCCATCGCAACCATTTCCCTTCCCTTCTTCTGATCTTCCTTTTTACAAAAAGATGACATCAGACTCCTTCTGGTTTCTCTTACAGAGCATCCCCCCCCTCCATCCAAAATAGACTTTCCAGCCCAGTTTGCCTTTAAACAGTCGTGCAAAACTCTCCAACCGCCTACCAACCAAACCATTTGAGGGAGAATAGAGACGGTGTTTCTAGGTGGATTAACGCCCCGCACAAATGCATCCAAGCAAGCCCGAATGGCACTCTTGCTTTCAAGGAAATGCTACATCTGGAGAGAACCCAGCAGGGCTCCATTCGGCTCCACGGGAGCTCACCCAAGAAACACCTCCAGAGAGTCCCTGCCTTTCAAAACTGCTTCATCTCCAATGCATCCCAGCAGGTGTTCCCACAGGCTTCTTTTGAATGGGTTGCTGAATGAGGGAAGATAGCTCTCTTTGAGAGGCAAAGAGGTAGAAGGCAACATCTGCTTCATCACGGATACCTATTGTACAGTGGTCCCTCTACTTACGAACTTAATTCATTCCATGACCAGGTTCTTAAGTAGAAAAGTTTGTAAGAAGAAGCAATTTTCCCCCTAGGAATCAAGGTAAAAGCAAATAATGTGTGCGATTGGGGAAACCACAGGGAGGGTGGAGGCCCTGTTTCCTCCCAGGAGATTCCTAGAGAGGCCCCACGGAGGCTCCTCCCTGCCTTTTCTGGCCCTGTTTCCTCCCAGGAGATTCCTAGAGAGGCCCCACGGAGGCTCCTCCCCATCTTTTCTGGCCTTGTTTCCTCCCAGGAGATTCCTAGAGAGGCCCCATGGAGGCTTCTCCCCATCTTTTCTGGCCTTGTTTCCTCCCAGGAGATTCCCAGAGAGGCCCCACGGAGGCTTCTCCCTGCCTTTTCCAGCCCTGTTTCCTCCCCACAGATTCCTAGAGAGGCCCCACGGAGGCTTCTCCCCGCCATCTACAACATCTAGAAATGTTCATAAGGAGAGACATTTGTATGTACCCCTGTATAACAAAATATAACAAAATAGACCTGAGCTATGTTTATACAATCTGCAACAGAAGGATTCATCCAGTTAATTTACTATCTCCTCATCTTCCCCTTTTTTTTCATTCTTTTTCCTTGCCAACTCCTAGAATTCTCCCAGCTTTCAAAAAATGGTTCCAGGCCATTTATCTCACAACGTCTCCTCCTCCAGTGACAGATAGCCAAGCTTTTAAGAATAGGGGAAAGCTTGATCCTAGACTGTAGAAGTCCTCCTCCTTCATTTGCCTGAAAACTAATTAACCATTTTTTAAAAAACAAATGAGTAAAGGTCTCACTTGATTTCATCCCCTGAGCTAGAGCACTACTGGTGATGAGGGGGAGATATTTAAAAATGAATTTCTCAAGCTAAAAGGAGAAGAAATAGAAGAAGAAGAAGAGGGGGGGGAAACCCCCAGCCTTCAAACCTTGGTGTTTAATTGTGCATGTCCTATTTTAAATAACCAGTTCAGCTCCACTTCCTTTAGACATTGATCCATGGAGATGCTCTTTTTCTATCCAGTTGTAACCCTTTCGAGGTTTTTTTTTTCCTTTCTCCAATTGTTTTGATACACCACTACTGAATATAAATATATATATATATTCAGTAGTGGTGTATCAAATATATATATTTGTTTTCGTAGATTTTCACGGGTACAGGTATGACGGTCTTGGTATATTCGGGTTTCTTCCCATGTAGGATTTGGAAATTTCTGGCAACGTTTCGATGAGGTCCCACTTGTCATCTTCAGGCTGGTGTTTCTGTCCTTGTTCTAGGGCGAACACAGCGAGACCTGAGCTGCCTTCCTTCTATAAATATTAATTTCCAAAAGAGAACACTACAGCAAAAGAATAATCATGGAAGCCACCGAGATAGAAAAACATCCCCAAAATATGAACAAGCGGGATGATACCTCCCGCCTACCAGACATCTGGAAACCAGCCCTCAAACGTATCCCAGCCATAGAAACTGAAACCAGACTCAGAACACACATTGCAAAACAATCAAGTAGCCTGCAAGCTCCAACTACTCAGGATATCACGCCTAATCAACAACCATTAACTAATCAGCATACTTCAGCTACATAAACGACCCCAGGTGTTACCCCACTGACTCACCAGGAAGTTTCTACACAGCAGGCAATTGCTGAGCCATCAAACCACACCCAGCCACCAGTATTTATAGAAGGAAGGCAGTGTTCACCCTAGAACAAGGACAGAAACACCAGCCTGAAGATGACGAATGGGACCTATATATATATATAACATGATCTGACACTCAACCAGAGATGCTCCTGAGAAGCAGAGAACCCTCTTCTTCCCAGATGGAGCCAACCTAATTTTACTTTTACTGATGTTCTGAAGCAGCTTCATTTGCTATAACAAATTGCACATACGCCGTAAGCCAGGCCCTGTCAATGAGTTCACACTTCCCCTGTGGCTTTTTCCATCAGCTCTGTAGCCTAATTGTGCAATTGCCTTCTGCAATCTTCACCCCATCTCTGACAAGCAGCCTCAACATCAGTGGAACCTTGAATTTTTGAATCGTTAGCTCCATCTCCAAAGTGCTAAAGGACTTCGGGCCTTTTCCAACTCCATCGGTTATTGAGGTTCCTCACTTCACAAGACCCAATTCCTGGGCAACTTCTGAAGGGGTCAACATAAGATGTGGCTGTACAGTGAGACGCTAGCTCCTCTTTTGCAGATATGCCCAGCAGTTTTGATCATACGAGGGTCGCCCAGAAAGCAAGGCACCACATTTTTTTTTCTCAGCCTACGGTAATGGTACGAATGTGAAACTTTAGTTATACATTATTTGAATTTTTAGGAGTGCGTGTGTGTTGTGGTTAGCTCTGGCCCAGCTCCTGCCCCAAGGACTGTGGATGTGGGGGAGACCTCCACATGCTGCAGGCCTGTTTTGTCCCCCCCCCCCGGTGGAATCTGATGATGAAGGCTCCTCTGACCAAGAAATGAGTGACAGGGAGGAGAGTGTGGCAGACAGCTCAGAAGGAGATCACATATGTAGCTCCTCCTTGGATTCAGAACAAGAGTTAATGATACAGCCACGCATGCGGAGAGCGATGCATAGGCAGCAACAACTGAGAGATTATTATCAAAGAAAATGAGGCCACCTGTGGTTGGGTGGGGCTGTGGTCAGTAGTGAGGCTGCTCTAAATAGCAGCCTGTGGGTTTGGCCATTGTGGAGGATTATCTGATCGTTGTGTTTCATGACTGCTTTACTGACTTTGACCTTTTGTGTGCTGATTTTTCCCCACTTTGAAACTAAACCAGAGTAAAGGGTGTTTCACTTTGTGAAAGAAGAAGGACTGTGAATTGCCTCACTGCTGCAAGCTAAGTATCACAGAACTGATAAGGGACTTGTACAAATTACCAGTTTGTTTGGAGACCAGTGCTCTTTGCTATACCAAAAGAGGGCTTAGGTTAAGGGAATTTTCATTATAAAGAACATTGTTTTGAATTTTGAAACGTGTGTGTGTCTGAAATTTGTACCTGTGAATTTTTGGGAGGAGTCTACCAGAGAGCCCGACAGAACAGTGTGTAAATTTTGTGTTTCTTCAGACAGATAGCGTAGCTACAGCAGTGTTTCGAAATGGCGTCTGTAAGTGATGGACGTTACAAGTAGCGTGTCGTCATTGAATTTCTCACCACGGAGAAAGAGACTGTTGGGAACATTCACAAACATTTGTGTACAGTTTGTGGAGAATCTGCAATCGACAGAAGTACGGTTAGTCGCTGGGCACAGAGGGTGAGGCCATTAGAGGTGATTTGCACAGTGCAGAAATGGCTTCATGACCAGAACAAGGAGTGGCACCGACAGGGCATACACGCCCTTGTGTCTCGCTGGAGGAAGCACATAGAACAGGTCAGAGATTACGTGGAAAAATAGGGAGTGTAGAAGGAAGATTATTCTTTCTTACGTGTAAGTTTTATTGTGTTCAATAAATAATTGTTGAAGAAAAAATGTGGTGCATTACTTTCTAGGCGACCCTCGTACTTGTAGCCGCCAACTTGTCTCTTTTTATACCTACACACCTGGGGTGGGAGGCATTGTATGGGACAGAGAAGCCTGTATGTGCTTGAAAAAATATTCTCTTCTGGAACAAAATAAAATACTAGTATTCCCTTTCTCTGATGTGCCCTGAATTTCTCTGCGTGTATTGTGAATCTTTCTCCAATCAATCCCCAGGGACGTTTCGGAAACAGACAGTAAAAGGAAAGTTGAGATGTTTAAAGCAAGAAATCCTCTGATCTTCCCATTTGTCATGGCAACAAGCTAACATGGCTTTCCAAACTTTTCAAAGTGGGCTACAGTTTTGCTTGGGGGGTTCCTTTTACCCCATTCTGCCAACACTGGACTACAGTGGTACCTCTACGAACTTAATTTGTTCCGTGATCAGGTTCTTAAGTAGAAAGGTTTCCAAGAAGAAGCAATTTTTCCCATAGGAATCAATGTAAAAGCAAATAATGCGTGCGATTGGGGAAACCACAGGAAGGGTGGAGGCCCTGTTTCCTCCCAGGAGATTCCGAGAGAGGCCCCATGGAGTCTTCTCCCAACCTTTTCTGGCCCTGTTTCCTCCCAGGAGATTCCTAGAGAGGCCCCACGGAGTCTTCTCCCAGCCTTTTCCGGGCCTGTTTCCTCCTCGGAGATTCCTAGAGAGGCCCCGTGGAAGCTTCTCCCCACCTTTTCCGGCCCTGTTTCCTCCCAGGAGATTCCTAGAGGAGCCCCACGGAGGCTTCTCCCTGCCTTTTCCGGTTACAGTTTCAGAGACTCGGGTTTGTAAGTGGAAAATGGTTCTTGAGAAGAGGCAAAAAAAATCTTGAACACCCGGTTCTTATCTAGAAAAGTTCGTAAGTAGAGGCGTTTGTAGGTAGAGGTACCACTGTATAGTTGGAAATCAGGATCAGGGAGGGAAAGAGGGAGGGGCAGCTGAAATTCCCCGAAAGAGGTAGCAGATTTCAGAAATGCCGCTGATCCCTGATTCACCATCACCACCAAAGATTCCTGGTTGAAAGGCACCCTGCCAAGTCTTAGGTGGTTGTAGTTTGCAAGGCAACACACCGAGTCCTGGAGAGGGAGTGCTGTTTCTCCTGCAGTGAAGCCCAAGAATTGGTTGCTCCGTGGCTCGGTTTCCTTGGAAATTGCTGGCACCATCTCCGAGCCCTGCGGAATGCAAAAAAGGGGGTCAATGCAACATTTGTCAACAAATGAAAGAAAGAGGAGGGCTTGTCACAAACACAATAATTTCAAGCATTTAACTGAGTTGAAAAACGCATCTGTGGTGAGTTTCGGAACATCAGAAGGATCAGTTCTTGGGGTTTTTTTTCTTCCTGAGGGCAATTTGTAATTTCACATATGGAATCTCAGAATTGCAAACACCGAGTCTGCAAATGAAAGAGACTGCATAAACAGTTTTTCTTCTGAATATATTTTACTGTCCTGTCCTCAAGCGTGGTTATTCCCCTCTCTATACCGCTTGGCTTGTTATTGCAAGAGGCCTCTGGAGTAGATTAAGCTGAGCGATAGCATTAAATGCAGAAACTAGGATCCCTTATTGGTCACATCCCCTAACTGCTGTGGTTGGATCAGAGCCAGCTCCTCTGGTAACCGATTGAGCCAGGTCTGTCCAAACGTGTCTCATGGAAGGAAGCGGGAGAAGGTTTGCGAAAAGAGTTCTCGAAAAATGAGGGGGGGAGAGGAAGCGAGGCTCTTTGGGTCAAAGGTCATGACCAACACTTTGAATTTGTGTTGGTCATGACCTTTAAAGCCCTACATGGCATTGGACCAGATTACCTCCGGAACCGCCTGCTACTGCACGAATCCCAGTGACCGATAAGGTCCCACACAGTTTGCCTTCTCCGGGTCCCGTCGACTAAACAATGTCATTTGGCGGGCCCCAGGGGAAGAGCCTTCTCTGTGGTGGCCCCGGCCCTCTGGAACCAACTCCCCCCGGAGATTAGAACTGCCCCCACCCTCCCTGTCTTTCGCAAACTACTCAAGACTCATTTATACCACCAGGCATGGGGGAGTTAAGATATTCCTTCCCCCTAGGCCATTACAAGTTATGCATGGTATGTTTGTGTGTATGTTTGGTTTTTATAATAAGGGTTTTTAGTTGTTTTATTAAATTGGATTGTTACATGCTGTTTTTATAATTGTTGTTAGCCGCCCCAAGTCTACGGAGAGGGGCGGCATACAAATCCAATAAATAATAATAATAAAATAATAAAGAAAAAAATCCCAACTACTCTAAACCTTATAATAAAAATGATGGAATGCGCAGAAATGTCCAAATTGACAATGGGAATTCAAAACAGAGATGAAGCGGACTTTTACAATGCCTGGGGAAAATGGTACTACAGTGGCACCTCTACCTACGAATGCTTCTACTTACAAACTTTTCTAGATAAGAACCGGGTGTTCAAGACTTTTTTACCTCTTCTCAGGAACCATTTTCCACTTAAGAACCTCCAAAACTGTAACTGGAAAAGGCAGAGAGAAGCCTCCATGGGGCCTCTCTAGGAATCTCCTGGGAGGAAACAGAGCCGGTAAAGGTGGGGGGAAGCCTCCATGGGGCCTCTCTAGGAATCTCCTGGGATGAAACAGGACTGGAAAAGGCAGGGAGAAGCCTCCATGGGGCCTCTCTAGGAATCTCCTGGGAGGAAACAGAGCCAGTAAAGGTGGGGAGAAGCCTCCATGGGGCCTCTCTAGGAATCTCCTGGGAGAAAACAGGACTGGAAAAGGCAGGAAGAAGCCTCCATGGGGCCTCTCTAGGAATCTTCTGGGAGAAAACAGGACTGGAAAAGGCAGGAAGAAGCCTCCATGGGGCCTCTCTAGGAATCTCCTGGGAGGAAACAGGGCCTCCACCCTCCCTGTGGTTTCCCCAATCACACACATTTTTTTGCTTTTACATTGATTCCCATGGGAAAAATTGCTTCTTCTTACAAACCTTTCTACTTAAGAACCTGGTCACAGATAGAATTAAGTTTGTAAGTAGAGGTACCACTCTGTTGACTCAATCAAAAAAAAAACCCCTTAACCATCATTAAAAAAAGAAAAAACTAATAATAATCTCGCTCTTTTTCAATACAAAAAGAGGGTTTGGAAGAGATTTAGAGAACGGACGGGACTGCTAACCAGGATGTCTACATCTTAGTTATTTCATGTTTTTGGAGATGATCTTACCGCTACGAACGGTGAGAAAGTTATCCCCCCGACATCCAGCTTGAGGATTTCCCAGGGCACCTGGGTGGCCATGCTGGGGAAAAATATATATATATATCCCCCTATTTGATCCAGTGAGGATTTGCTTATACTTAGACGTTGCAAATCTAGGAGATTTAGCATGAATCAGAGGCAGTTTTTTTCTGCCTCTCTCCCCACCGATGCTGGGATGTTACATACCATCCGATTTAACTGTCTTTTCACTGGAGGTTTACAAGTCAACACCCCCTATTGTTCCAGTCCTATTTTCTGCCGGGGGGGGGGGGCACCCACACACACACAAACACACCATTACCGACTGTCCTGATGAAATTCCCACCCTCCCCTTTTGGGGGGTGGGTCTCTTCAATTTCCCCCTTTATTTCCCATGCCATCTTCCACTACTATTAATTTAATTTTTCTTTGATTTTCTTCTGTAATTACCAGTGTGTTTCCTTTTTTAAAAGTGGAAAATTAATAAAACAAATATTTAAAAAGGAGAAAAGAAGACAATGATCAGATAGTCAGGTCCACAGAACTGGTAGAAAACTTTTGAATCTTTTTTATTTTTTCCCTCCTGGGCTCTGGGTATATTTTTCCTATCGCAGTAAATGAGGTTGAATGTGTATAATTTTAGAAGAGCTGTGTGTGTGTGTGTAAATACACTTTATATAGTAGATAATGTATATTTTTGTGTGCCTGTGTGTAATACGTATGTACACATATTGTATGTATACATAGAATTTATTTATTTATTTATTGGATTTGTATGCCGCCCCTCTCCGTAGACTCGGGGCGGCTGACAACAGTGACCAAAAGACAGAATATAAATCCAATATTACAACAGTTAAAAACCCTTGTTATAAAACCAATCATACATACAAACATACCATGCATAAATTGTAGAAGCCTAGGAGGAAACATTATCTTAATTCCCCCATGCCTGACGGCAGAGGTGGGTTTTGAGGAGCTTACGAAAGGCAAGGAGGGTGGGGGCTATTCTAATCTCTGGGGGCAGTTGGTTACAGAGGGCCGGGGCCGCCACAGAGAAGGCTCTTCCCCTGGGCCCCGCCAACCGACATTGTTTAGTTGACGGGACCCGGAGAAGGCCCACTCTGTGGGACCTAACTGGTCGCTGGGATTCGTGTGGCAGAAGGCGGCCCTTGAGATAAACTGGCCCGGTGCCATGAATTAAAGAGTATATTTTGGATATTCATTAATAGTAAATTGATAAGGAAATTGGATCTCTTTGAGGTGAGGAGAGGCCAGGCACCCTAACCCAAACCTTTGATGTGTAAAGTTGGCCACCTTTAAGCCAGTCACATGACCTTTAAGCCAACCCCGTCACATGATCATCAAGCCACTCCCACCTCGTCACATGGCCAGTGAGCCACACCCACAAAATAAGCCATAACCACAGTGTGGTAGCAAAAGTTTTTGCAGCCCTTCACCGACTGCTACCATGACAAAACCATCAATGCCACAGCACTGAAGGTCATAATCCTGCAACTGTGCAGATCCAAATGTTATCCACTCAGTCGCATTTAATGGAGGGTTCGGTGGTTGTACGAATCCTGCCCTGTATCTCTGCTCCGCAGGAGATGGTGCTGAGGAGATGCAAGAAGGACCATGTTTTTACAGAACACCATCACAATCCACATGCAGTGGTCCCTCTACTTACGATCTTAATTCATTCCGTGACCAGGTTCTTAAGTAGAAAAGTTTGTAAGAAGAAGCAATTTTTCCCATGGAATCAATGTAAAAGCAAATAATGTATGTGATTGGGGAAACCACAGGGAGAGTGGAGGCCCTGTTTCCTCCGAGGAGATTCCTAGAGAGGCCCCACGTAGGCTTCTCCCTGCCTTTTCTGGCCCTGTTTCCTCCCAGGAGATTCCTAGAGAGGCCCCACGGAGGCTTCTCCCTGCCTTTTCTGGCCCTGTTTCCTCCCAGGAGATTCCTAGAGAGGCCCCACGGAGCCTTCTCCCTGCCTTTTCTGGCCCTGTTTCCTTCCAGGAGATTCCTAGAGAGGCCCCACGGAGGCTTCTCCCCGCCTTTTCCAGCCCTGTTTCCTCCCAGGAGATTCCTAGAGAGGCCCCACGGAGGCTTCTCCCTGCCTTTTCTGGCCTTGTTTCCTCCCAGGAGATTCCTAGAGAGGCCCCACGAAGGCTTCTCTCCGCCTTTTCTGGCCTTGTTTCCTCCCAGGAGATTCCTCGAGAGGCCCCACGGAGGCTTCTCCCCGCCTTTTCCAGTTACAGTTTCATAGGCTTGGGTTTGTAAGTAGAAAATGGTTCTTGAGAAGAGGCCAAAAAATCTTATCTAGAGGCATTCTTAGGTAGAGGTACCACTGTACTTTTGAGAAAAAAACATTTCTCAAATGCACGTTACTGAGGCAAACCAGGAGGAGATGTGCTCGTAGATGTCATCTCATTTCTTCCCTCCTGTTCCTTGTAGCTCTCCATTTCGGAGATCTGCTGAGAAGAGGATTTGAAGGTCTCTATAGGAACCCAAATCTATTAACTTGCAAAATCAATGCGAAGATGGCTTTTCAGAACTGCTCACAACACCACAGGCGAGACGAGCTACATTAATCATTCCTCTGTGGACCAGTGTTTCTCAACCTTCACAGGTTTAGGAGGGGTGGACCTCCACTCCCAGAACTGAGGCCTTGATGTTTTCTTCAAGGTTGAGAAGTTTAAGGTGGGCATTGCTAGCTGGGGAATTCTCCATCTTGAACTCATGTAGGTCAAGGAACAATGATGCAAACCAAGCCAAGCAAACCAGAAGAACGTGGCGTCATTTCTTCACTTCCCATTTCTCCTCCTCCTCCTCCTCTTCTTCCTCCTCCTCCTCTTCTCCCTTCTCCTCTTCCTCCTCCTCCTCCTCCTCTTCTTCCTCCTCCTTTTCCTCTTCCTCCTTTTCCTCCTCCTCCTCTTCCTCCTCCTCCCCTTCACTCTCCTCTTCCTCCTCTTCCTTCTCCTCCTCTTCCTGCTCTTCCTGCTTTTCTTCCTTTTCCTCCTCCTCCTCTTCCTCCTCCTCCCCTCTCCTCTTCCTTCTCCTCTTCCTCCTCTTCCTGCTTTTCTTCCTCTTCCTCCTCTTCCTCCTTTTCCTCTTCCTCCTCCTCCATGCAAATGCAACTGAGTCTTGCAGCCAAGATGAGAAGCCGTTTCTCCCCAAACCCTTCCCAACAACACTTAGGATGGTTGGAGGTCCTTCTTGGTTGCAGTGGTGAGCTGATGGGGCTGCATTCCAGACATTCTCTGCTCAAGGCCTCCTTTCCTTTCCCTGGAGGGTCTTGAATGGAAACAGATGCCATTTAAGCAAAGCCAAGAATGAGACTTTTCCCAACTCAGATGAAATGAAGTTGTCGTGAGGTGGTGTTTCTTGGCTGAAAAAGTACAAGATGAAAATTAGTCATCACAAGAGGAGTATTCTCCTTCTTCTTCTCCTTCTTCTTCTCCTCCCATGCATATTTGACTTCACTTTTAACAAGAGCAGGAGGAGGAAGAGGAGGAACAAGAAGAAGGAGAAGAGAAGGAGGGGAAAGGAGGAGGAGGAGAAGGAGAGGAGGAGGAGGAGAAGGAAGGAGGAAGAGGAGAAGGAGGAGGAGGGTTGAAGAAGAAGAAGAAGAAGAGGAGGAGGAGGAGGAGGTGGTGGTGGTGGTAGAGGAAGAGGAAGAAGAAGGAGGAGGAGGAGGAGGAGGGTTGGTTTCCAATGGTTTCCTTGTCTGTTCCCCATGCAACTAATGCACCATCAGAAGAAGAAGAAGAAGAAGAAGAAGAAGAAGAAGAAGAAGAAGAAGAAGAAGAAGAAGAAGAAGAAGAAGAAGAAGAACAGCAGCAGCAGCAGCAGCAGCAGCATGCTCTTTAAGCTTGGTTGTCTCCTGCAGACATTTCATTTCCTAACTAGGTAACATCATCAGTCCTAGTGGAGAAAGGAGGTGGGAGGAGGGAGCTACACCATCCCTTGGGTGAATGCTAGTCATGCCATCATCACCACCATGCAATGAGCTTGGGCTTCTTTCCTCAATCGGGACATCTTTGGAGAGGGAACCCCAAACCACCACTGTGCCATCCAAACTCCCCTCTTTAGATGCATCATCCATGAGCAGCCCCCCCTCTCCAAAATATTGTAGGGTTTTGTTCATCTGCTTTCAGCCCCATTTTATCTCGCCCTCTCTGGCTCTTTTGCTCTGCAGAAGCGTTCCAGTTTTTTTTCTTCATGTCGTTAGCTTGTCTTTCAAAGCCAGAGAGAGCCCGTGGCGGCTTTGATGGAGATCACATCCGGTCTGGTTGCCATAGGAACTGGGGGGGGGAGAAAGGCAACTTGGCTTGACTGGAGACAGTGATGCCTTCTGTATCAGGACGAACATTCAGACAAGAAGACAGAAGAAGAAAGCAGAACCAGGGGGTTTTGAATGGGAGGGAGGCTGAAGGCTGGGAATTGTTTAGCCTAAAAGTCCCTTTTGGACTCAGAAGCCTGAAGAAGGTTTAAATAGAAACGGGGAAGAACACACATTTTTAGCCCCCTAAAAATCTTAAATGTGACCCCTTAAAGACTTGCAAAAGGGCTCGTCCATGTCATATTCCATCCAGCAAAGTACAAAATATATTGCAAGCATCGCTATGGAAGACCATTGCACACCAAGACAACTAGACACAAGAACAGTTTTTTCCCCGAACGCCCTCACTCTGCTAAACAAATAATTCCCTCAACACTGTCAGACTTTTTACTAAATCTGCACTTCTATTTCTACTAGTTTTTCTCATCATTCCTATCATCCTTTTCCTCCCACTTAGGACTGTAACTTGTTGCTTGTATCCTAAAATTCTTATTAATATTGATTGTTTCTTCATTGCTTATTTGACCCCTATGACAATCATTAGGTGTTGTGCCACATAATACTTGACAAATGTCTCTTTTTGTTTTATGTACGCTGAGAGCATCTGCACCAAGACAAATTCCTTGTGTGTCCAATCACACTCGGCCAATAAAATTCTATTCTATTCTATTGTTTAAAAAGAAAACGAAACCAATTTTTTTCAAAAATTAAGTCCAGGCCTATAAAGTCTACATGGCATCAGGAAGCCAGTAAATTCTCAGTTCCATTAACAAAACAAACAAATAAAAATAAATAAATAAATTGCACCTATGCTATTCTCACAGCCGTTATAATATGTATTATTAGACATTGTGTTTTATTTTTGATACTCTTTCTTCATTATTCTGAATAAAAAGAATCCCGGAGTAAATTCTATTTGTGTTTCCATTACGCCTTGCAACCAGTTGCAAAGACCCAACAGATCAAAACAGCCTGAGACGCCGTTTCTGCACCAACGTCTCTGCTCCATGTCTCAACCATTTGTCAACGCTGCCTGTACCTCCAGTTCTCCTCTCTTCTCTGTGTTGTGGTTAGCTCTGGCCCAGCTCCTGCCCCAAAGACTGTGGATGTGGGGGAGACATCCACATGCTGCAGGCCTGTTTTGCCCCCGGTGGAATCTGCTGATGAAGGCTCCTCTGACCAAGAAGACATGAGTGACAGGGAGGAGGAGAGTGTGGCAGACAGCTCAGAAGGAGATCAATTATCTAGCTCCTCCTTGGATTCAGAACAAGAGTTAATGATACAGCCACGCATGTGGAGAGCGATGCATAGGCAACAACAACTGAGAGATTATTATCAAAGAAAATGAGGCCACCTGTGGTTGGGTGGGGCTGTGGTCATTAGTGAGGCTGCTATAAATAGCAGCCTGTGGGTTTGGCCATTGTGGAGGATTATCTGATCGTTGTGTTTCGTGACTGCTTTGCTGACTTTGACCTTTTGTGTGCTGCTTTTTCCCCGCTGTGAAACTAAACCAGAGCAAAGTGTGTTTCACTTTGTGAAAGAAGAAGGACTGTGAATTGCCTCCCAGCTGCAAGCTAAGTATCACAGGACTGATAAGGGACTTGTACAAATTACCAGTTTGTTTGGAGACAAGTGCTCTTTGCTATACCAAAAGAGGGCTTGGTTTAAGTGAATTTTCCTTATAAAGAACATTGTTTTGAATTTTCAAATGTGTGTGTGTCTGAAATTTGTACCAGTGAATTTTTGGGAGGAGTCTACCAGAGAGCCCGACAGAACACTCTCCCTCCAACCTCGCCTTCTCAAAGCACATTTCTGCAGGAGCGTCTAATTGGCAGCCTTTCCTGAATCAAACTCAAACATAGTAGATTTTTAGGAGAAGTGACACATGCGTCTCTATTATCCCCGTCGCATCACTCAACACCAACACTTTCCTGCCGAAAGTAGCGATTGACTCAACCCAAGCAACACCAGAAGGGTTGGATGTGGATGTTGGAAGAAGATAAAAGAGGAGAAAGCCCCGTTTCTGAGACTTCTCCTGCTTCTTTCGGGAGGTGCGACTAGGAACTCAAGAGCAAAGCGATTCCCCCCTCGGTGGGTTTGTCTGAACACGCCACTGCAAAACAAGCTTTGATGCCGCTCGGCTTCTGAACAGAGGCATCCATTTCCAGATAACAGCCCCTCCTAAGGAGCTTCAAAGTTTGCATGATCCTTCATTCCACGCTAAGCCAGAAGAGCTTATTGATATACATTTGTTTTTCAAATAAAGCACGGACTTTTTTTTTTATAAAGGCACCCAAGATCACAACGTTGCGTTTCCAGAAAGAGGGCACCGGGTGCGCAAATCCCAGGTTTTTAAAAATATTTCTAAAGAGGCAGCAAAGCCGGTCTTTTGCAGCGCAACAAACAATCTCGTGGCAACTTAGAAATAAACCCGTTTTTTGTGATGACAGCCAGTTGCGTTGTTCAAAGACAGCTTTGGGAAAAAAAGAGAAGGCGTTGAACTACAAAACATTGCGCGATAATATCCCTGATCGGCTGCCGCACTGTCACAGAATCCTTCGTTTAGGGGGTCTGATTTGTTTTTCTACTCCATTTATTATTATTATTATTATTATTATTATTATTATTATTATTTATTTATTTATTTATTTATTTATTTATTGGATTTGTATGCCGCCCCTCTCTGCAGACTCGGGGCGGCTAACAACAGCAGTAAAACAGTACAACAAAATCCAATACTAAAAAACAGTTAAAAACCCATTATATAAAAAACCAAACATGCATATAAACATACCATACATAAATTGTGAAGGCCTGGGGGAAAAGTGTATCTTAGTTCCCCCATGCCTGGCGGCAGAGGTGGGTTTTAAGCAGCTTATGAAAGGCAAGGAAGGTGGGGGCAATTCTAATCTCTGGGGGGAGTTGGTTCCAGAGGGTCGGGGCCGCCACAGAGAAGGCTCTTCCTCTGGGTCCCGCCAAGTGACATTGTTTGGTTGACGGGACCCGGAGAAGACCCACTCTGTGGGACCTAACTAGTCGCTGGGATTCGTGCAGCAGAAGGCGGTCCCTGAGGTCAATGGAGAGTCAATGGATTAAAAGGGCTATAAACAAACTGCCTCCTGATTTTTAAAAATGCGATTTTTTTAAAAAACAGAAAAAAACAATAGTGTCATATCCATCGTTTCCTCCCGCTGTGACTTTTCTTGCCACCCTGAGTTATCCAGGAGTTTTTTCTCATCAACTCCTGCAAGGATTTCCATCTTGCCTTCGCGTGGAATTTTGCATTTTGGCGAAGAACCTCCAATAAAGTAGATTCTGGGGGAAAACCCTGCAAAAGTTAATTGGGTTCATTTGGGTGTGTCTCTGCTCCCGTTGACATCCATGATTTAAGACGGCAGCTTTATACCTCAAGCAAAAGCAACAAATGAATTTCCTGTGGCTGGGATGTGAAAAAATGATCTCACCGAAACTCAATGAGGTGGAGCAGCCCCACATATTCTCTGTGGCGGCCACGACTCTCTGGAACCAGCTCCCCCCAGAGATTAGAACTGCCCCTACCCTCCTTGCCTTTCATAAACTCCTTAAAACCCACCTTTGTCGTCAGGCATGGGGGAACTGAGATATCTCCCCCGGGCATATACAATTCAATTTATGTATGGTATGCTTGTATGTATGTTTGCTTAAATAATGGTTTATTTAATATTTTAAATTGTAAATTATTAGATTTGTCATGAACTGTTTTGTTGTGTTGTGAGCCGCCCCGAGTCTACGGAAAGGGGTGGCATACAAATCTAATAAATAATAATAATAATAATAATAATAATAATAATAATAATAATAATATTCTGTCTCGATGCGCCACTGACAGAATTAAAAGTCACACACACTCAAGGAATAGTATATATAAGAAGCTATAATGATTACAAAAAGTCCAGATATAAAATGGGTAATAGTTCAAGATATAATTAATCCATTCTGGCAGAGTTCCCAGGCTAATGTCTCTGAGATAAGCACAGTTCTGGGTCAAATTCCAAAGACTCATTAAGGAACTCCCTTTGAAGTGATTCTATCAATCAACTGAGCTCACATATCTCTATATACAGATTACATGGTTTAAAGCTGACTTGAAGCAGAAGTGCTCTTTTAACTCCGAAGATCACACACATCCATGATTGGGGGACATTGTCCATCACGCTCACTTCTCATGAGACTGTCCCTTAAATAGTGACAAGGTGTGACCAAGTGTTCCCTAGAGCTACTAATGCCAAGATCCTTTCCTTCTCAGATAATCTTGCCTGGACATAGTTCTCCGCACCCTTGCATCTAACATGAGGTCCTCCTCTATTTCCTCATCATCCTCTAATTCATCTTCATCCTCTGACTCACTCAATACCATAACTGGAGGTGCTACATGCTGTGTTTGCTTAGAAACAGCCGGCCGGTTAGAGCCGTGCGATTGGCGTCCCTATCCAAGGTTCTGATAGGGCGCGTTCCATAGTTACTTTGTAAGCGGGAAAGTTACTGTGTATATGATTGGTTCCTGCCTCAGCCAAGGCTTGCTATATAACCCTGTATGTATTGTTGGATTTCTTTAAGCCTGTACCTGCCTGTCTGGCATGCATTCCGTATTAAAGTGATCTCTTTCATAAGGCCTCCTCTGTTTTACTGGCGACGAGGATTCTCGCCATTTCTTCAGGATTTCTATGCTTGGACGTAAGTGACAATGTCAGTGCAACTTACTTTCGCCCCCTTCAATCCCCAAGGGGAGACATGGGATTCCTATGTTGCCCGTTTCGATTGCTTTTTAATCTCCAATGGGTACATGGAGATATCCGGTGACAGGAAAAGATCTTATTTCCTGGGGTTTTGTGGCCCCGAGATGTTCGAAACGGCTCGAGCATTGTTTGCCCCTACTTCGATCCACGATGTCTCTTGGGAAGACTTTCTAAAAACCTTGCAGGATCATTATGCCCCAGCCCCGTCCCGGTGTGCGAGGCGCTACAAATTTTACCAGCGGAATCAAGCTGAGGGGGAATCTATAAATGACTATGTGGCCGCCCTGCGTCGCGCGGCACTTTATTGCGAGTTTGCAGACCTGAATGATTATCTCCTAGACAGGCTTGTAATAGGGGTGAGAGACGGTCGGCTTAAGCGGCGTCTCCTGGCCATTAGGGATTTGACATTTCAGGCTGCGCTGGCGGAGGCTCGTGCGTTTGAGCTGTCAACGCAGTCGCTGGCAGCCATGGACAGCACCGTCAATGTAACCCGAAAAGCTACGGTTGCCGCTGATAAGGCCACCGTTCTCCCAGAAGAGGAGGGAAGTCACGAAGCAGAGGAGGAGGAGGTGTGCAAATTGGCACCGAGTAGGAACCGAGACGTTCCTGTTACCCGTCCCAGGCCACCCCAGGCTCCTTGTCAGGGCTGCGGGGGCAACCATCTGAGGTCCTCCTGCCCGTCCCGTGATGCCGTGTGCTGGCAGTGTGGTGCAAAGGGGCACCTTTCCAGGGTCTGCCGTTCTCGCAGAGTTTCTACAGCCGCTAGCCGAGAGCAACGAGAGCCCCAGAGTTTTATTCCCCGATGGCAGAAAAAATTTCCGTCCAACCGGCGTGAGGATTGCAACGCTATCTATAGTCGGCCACGTTTGGCTACCACTTTCGTGAAGGAGATGTCCAGTTCAGCGGAGAAGATTTCTTTGGTGGTCCAGTTGGGTTCTTCGAGGTGCCCTATGCAGGTGGACACTGGATCTGCCCATTCCTTGATTTCCTGGACAACATTGAAGCGCTGTTTTCCAGCTGCCAGCAGAGGTCGCCTGTCTCCTTGCTCGGTGCAACTTAAAGACTATCAAGGGACTCCAATACCTATTGTGGGGGAGGGCTATTTTCCAGTTCGTTACAAAGCTTTTGTGGGCAATTTGCCTCTTATTATTATTAATGGGCCATTCTCTAATCTCTTAGGGTTGGACTGGTTCAAGGCTTTGGGACTTTCTGTGACTGGGGTAAATGCTGTAACTGATATGGGGAAGTTTGAAATTTTGGCACGGGAGTTTCCTACCGTATTCGATGGTCAGTTGGGCTGTTACAAGGGATCCCCAATTTCATTCGGGTTAAACCCACAGGAACCAGCGGTTCGTTTGAAAGCCCGCAGGGTGCCCATTCCCCTCCGGCCGAAAGTTGATGAGGAACTGGACAGACTGATCGCCCAGGGGGTGCTAGAGCCGGTTGATCAGGCTAAATGGGAAACCCCGGTAGTCATTGCATTTAAGGGGGATGGGGGAATTAGGCTGTGTGGGGACTACAAATGTTCCATTAACAAAGCGTTGGCACACCATTCATATCCATTGCCAGTGGTGCAACAGCTGCTGCACACTTTGGGAAAAGGTCAGGTGTTCGCGAAGCTGGATTTATCTCAGGCTTATCAGCAGCTTCCAGTTGACCCCCTGGCTGCAGAGGCGCAGTCAATCATTACCCATCGAGGGGTTTTTAAGTGTCACCGTTTACAATTTGGGGTCTCTATTGCCCCAGGGCTATTCCAGGGCCTGATGGAGAGGTTACTGTATGGGCTCGATGGCACGGTGCCCTACTTCGATGACGTCCTGGTGTCGGGGAGTTCCACCGACGAGTTGATGGATCGAGTACGAAAGGTTTTGTCCAAGTTCAGGGATGCGGGGCTTAAGCTTAAGGAAAGAAAATGTGTTTTCGGTGTCCCAAGGGTGGAATTCCTGGGCTTTATTGTTGATGGGGAGGGAATTCACCCCACCCCTGAAAAGACACGGGCAATTAGGGAGGCCCCCAGGCCACGATCTAAGGCTGAGCTACAAGCCTTCCTAGGACTTTTAAATTTTTACGCGATATTCATTCCGCATAAGGCGTCGGTGGCCGAGCCTTTGCACCGGCTTTTGGACAAACATGCGAAATGGCACTGGGGTGGAAGGGAGGAATCGGCTTTTAATGGGGTCAAGGACTTACTGCTGTCCAATAACGTGCTGGCCCAGTACTCCCCAGGTTTACCTTTAACATTGACCTGTGATGCTTCACAGCATGGGGTGGGTGCTGTCCTTAGTCACAGGTTGCCCAATGGAGCCGAAGCCCCCCTGGCATTTTTCTCTCGCACATTGGCGCCAGCGGAAAGAAACTATGGTCATATAGACAAAGAGGCGCTGGCACTTATTGCAGGGGTCAAGCGGTTCCACGATTATTTATATGGGAGACAGTTCGAGTTGGTCACAGACCACCAACCACTGCTAGGACTGTTATCAGGAAGCCGTCAGAGCCCAGTGGTCCTATCACCAAGGATGTCACGCTGGATCGTCTTCCTAGCGAACTATAGTTACACGCTGACCTACAAGCCAGGTCGCCACATAGCACACGCTGATGCCCTGAGCAGATGTCCACTGCCTGATGTTCTCGTCGACCCTGCTCCAACGTGCTCCGTGTTTGCTCTATCTGAGAGCAGAATTCCCATCTCTGCAACCGAAGTGGCCGGAGTGACCGGCCGGGATGCCATTCTATCCCAAATAAGGCAATGGGTTTTAAGGGGATGGCCAGCCACAGCCCCAGCCGATGTGTTTGTCCCATTTTTTAGATGTCAGTCTGAGCTCTCTGTGGAAAAAGGGGTGGTGCTGCGTGGAAGCAGGGTGGTAATCCCGGAAACCTTGCGGGGCCAGGTGCTTGCAATGTTGCACAGAAATCACCCAGGCATCGTGCGCATGAAAAGTTTAGCTCGGGACTATGTGTGGTGGCCTGGATTGGATAAGGAGGTGGAGTTAAGGGTCGCTAGTTGTACAGTTTGCCAGGAAAGCCGCCCTTTCCCTCCTCGAGCCGAGCCGCTGGCATGGGAGCCGCCTGCTGGTCCCTGGGCTCGCATACATATTGATCTCGCCGGTCCCTTTATGGGACAGACCTTTTTGATAGTCGTGGATGCCCATTCAAAGTGGGTGGAGGTTGTCCTGCTCAGATCTACCTGCGCTCAAGCTATCATAGACGCCCTGATGACTCTATTTGCCACTCATGGGTTCCCCGACCTTCTCGTTTCGGACAACGGTCCCCAGTTCACGGCGGTGCACTTTGAGACATTCCTGGCATCTGCTGGCATCAGACATGCATTAAGCTCGCCTTGGCATCCGGCCAGTAATGGCCAGGCGGAACGGGCAGTTAGGTCTGTGAAGGACGCCCTTAAGAGGATGCCACAAGGTTCATGGCAAGAAAAGATAGCAGATTTGTTGCTAGCGCAACATTCCACCCCTTGCGTGGCTACAGGTAAAACCCCAGCCGAACTGTTGATGGGTCGCAAGCTCCGCATCATTCTGGACAGACTGCACCCATGGTACTCTCAAACGGTACAGTGGCCAGTAACCCCAAATCGACAGGTTAAAATAGGTAACACGGTGTTTGTCAGGGCTTACTCTGGAGGACTGAATTGGGAAAGGGGAACCGTAAGGAGGGAGCTGGGACCTCGATCTTTCGAAATTGAGCTGGAAGATGGAAGGGTTTGGAAGAGGCATTTAGACCAGATTCGGCTTAATAGGGCGTGTGATGGTCAAAAGGAAGGAGAAGAGGAGCAGCCGGGATCGCTTCTGAATCCGCTGCAGCTGGCCGTCAGACTGTCAGGGGAAAACGCATCGTCGGAACCGTTAAGGGGTGAGGAAATAAGGGTTTCAGAGGAGGAATTGCAAGAAGCAAATTTGGAAAGGTTTTCAGAGCAGGCGGGCATGCCCCGGCGCTCAGAGAGAACGCGCTACAAACCGGCATATTTAAAAGATTATGTATGTGTCAATCAAGGGGTTAGGAGTGCTGTGTTTGCTTAGAAACAGCCGGCCGGTTAGAGCCGTGCGATTGGCGTCCCTATCCAAGGTTCTGATAGGGCGCGTTCCATAGTTACTTTGTAAGCGGGAAAGTTACTGTGTATATGATTGGTTCCTGCCTCAGCCAAGGCTTGCTATATAACCCTGTATGTATTGTTGGATTTCTTTAAGCCTGTACCTGCCTGTCTGGCATGCATTCCGTATTAAAGTGATCTCTTTCATAAGGCCTCCTCTGTTTTACTACAGTCTATGGTGGATCCTCAGTCTCTATATCCTCATCACTCTCACTCTCAGACTCAGGTGTCAAGAATACTGGCCTAGGATACCAATACACATCCGTCTCTCGATTCTTGAAATCCGTGACCAGCTGAGCCAAACGTGGACCAGTCACAACACTCCGTAGCTTCTTTCTGTATTCAGTTGTTGGTAACAAATAACATTCTATTCTATTCTGTGATGAAGCACCCACTCAGCTTCTGAAGGCAGGTCATTCCATTAATTAATTATTTGAACTGTCAAGAAATTTCTCCTTAGCTCTTAATTGGTTCTCCTTGATTAATTTCCATTAATTAATTCCATTAACATTATCTGTCTCTTCTCTTTAGTACTTGAGCATTTTATACTAGAAAGATGCCCACAAGTATACATGGCAGCGGCTGAGTAGATGGTTGCATATTTGTGAAATGTAAATTTTGATAAACACACACACATACATACATATATACAGGATGGCTCTTTAATCTCAGTCTGTTGTTATATTGGAACCATTTTAGATGCTTTCTTTAAAAATAATAATAATAGTGAGCCAGTGAATGTGCAAATCTTGTGTGTAATTGGTGCTCCAGTTCCAGATGTTTTCTTTAGCTTTTTAGTGACCGTAATGAATGAACTTCCCACAAAATATTGGATTATATTTCATTGCTCAGCTTCGTCTCTCAACCTACTGTTTTTGGCTTGGTGTTCCTGCGTATAATTTCAATTTATGAAATTGTTTATCCAGAATCAAATGCAAGCAAAAATACAGAGATATAGCTGAGATGGAAATTTTTAGAAACCCAACATTGGCACCGCGATTATTATGGTATCCTTTTATATATAGAAGTATGTGATACCTGTTTTTTTTAATGTTGATTTTGATTATGGCAAACAGATGACGATTCTGCAGCTCCAACTATTTATTTATTTATTTATTTATTATTTAGATTTGTATGCCGCCCCTCTCCGCAGACTCGGGGCGGCTCACAACAAAATAAAACAATTCATGACAAATCTAAATTATAGTTTAAAATATTTTTTAAAAACCATTTACTAAGCAAACATACATACAAACATACCATGCATAAATTGTATATGCCCGGGGGAGATGTCTCAGTTCCCCCATGCTTGACGACAAAAGTGGGTTTTAAGGAGCTTACGAAAGGCAAGGAGAGTAGGGGCAGTTCTAATCTCTGGGGGGAGCTGGTTCCAGAGGGCCGGGGCCACCACAGAGAAGGCTCTTCCCCTGGGGCCCGCCAACCGACATTGTTTAGTTGACGGGACCCGGAGAAGGCCCACTCTGTGGGACCTAACCGGTCGCTGGGATTCGTGCGGCAGAAGATGGTCTCGGAGATATTCTGGTCCAATGCCATGAAGAGCTTTATAGGTCATAACCAACACTTTGAATTGTGACCGGAAACTGATCGGCAACCAATGCAGACTGCGGAGTGTTGGTGAAACATGGGCGTACCTAGGTAAGCCCATGACTGCTCTCGCAGCTGCATTCTGCACGATCTGAAGTTTCCGAACACTTTTCAAAGGTCGCCCCATGTAGAGAGCGTTACAGTAGTCGAACCTTGAGGTGATGAGGTTGACATGCCAAAATCAACACCATCAACCTGCCTATCTATTATATCGTTGGACACATTGATTTAAAAATTGAGTTTTATCATCAAACATTGAAAGCTTGCAAGTATTTTAAAGAGGGGCTCTTAAAAACATTTGATGCACAATATTTTCAATATCGCAAAGCTATCCCAAATTTGCAACGCCGCATCTTAGTCATAACAGGCATCTCTGCACATCAATTTCCGTTTTTGTTCTCCAGTGACACATTTTCAAAATTTGCTTTTAGCTTTTCCTGACACCACAATTTCTACCCTACTTTCCATCTCTTCCTTCTTTTCCATCATCATATCCACTGACACCCTCACTTGTGAACCTTATCTTGCTCTTCCTTTTAATGTTTTATATGTTATTTTTATCGCACGTAGTTGTACTTTTTTCTCCTCCTTTTGATTGATTGATATAGGAGTCTGCCTTTTTTATTCATCTAATCTCTACGGCTTCGAGTAGGGAAAGGGTAATTTTAATAATCTTCCACGTATGAAACATCCAATTAAAAATGAAACTATTGTTCTACTGGAGTAGCTGGTAAGGCAGAATAAATAGCTGGATGTTGAGATTTTAATGAAACATAGAAACATAGAAGACTGACGGCAGAAAAAGACCTCCTGGTCCATCTAGTCTGCCCTTATACTATTTCCTGTATTTTATCTTAGAATGGATATATGTTTATCCCAGGCATGTTTAAATTCAGTTACTGTGGATTTACCAACCACGTCTGCTGGAAGTTTGTTCCAAGGATCTACTACTCTTTCAGTAAAATAATATTTTCTCATGTTGCCTTTGATCTTTCCCCCAACTAACTTCAGATTGTGTCCCCTTGTTCTTGTGTTCACTTTCCTATTAAAAACACTTCCCTCCTGAACCTTATTTAACCCTTTAACATATTTAAATGTTTCGATCATGTCCCCCCTTTTCCTTCTGTCCTCCAGACTATACAGATTGAGTTCATGAAGTCTTTCCTGATACGTTTTATGCTTAAGACCTTCCACCATTCTTGTAGCCCGTCTTTGGACCCGTTCAATTTTGTCAATCTCTTTTTGTAGGTGAGGTCTGCAGAACTGAACACAGTATTCCAAATGTGGTCTCACCAGCGCTCTATATAAGGGGATCACAATCTCCCTCTTCCTGCTTGTTATTCCTCTAGCTATGCAGCCAAGCATCCTACTTGCTTTTCCTACCACCCGACCACACTGCTCACCCCTTTTGAGACTGTCAGAAATCACGACCCCTAAATCCTTCTCTTCTGAAGTTTTTGCTAACACAGAACTGCCAATACAATACTGAAGAAATAGGTTCTGTTTTGAGTTGCCATTTAGAGAAATCTAAACGGTGTCCATTAAGAGGCATCAAAATCAGTGATGAACAGAATCAAAAAAGACAAGAGAAGGCTCCTAAAATGTTCCTGGTCCAAAGTAATCAGGTGTGGCTGAATACATCACAGTTATGTGAACCCTAAAATCAAATGAGCACATGTTTGTGAGAACGTGACTCTGGCTATTCATTGCTTTTCGGAATCCAAAAAACCCCTCACTCCATCCTTATAACAGGTTGAGCTAAAACAGGCTGCAGAAAATTAAGAGACCCGGTATTCATCTATCTAAGTGTGTCTATCTCAATTCCATTGAGGGCCAGATCAGGGTTGTGTTTGACCTTGGGGGGCTGGGTGAGTGGATGTGGCCAGGATGGGTGTAGCCAAGTTGAACTCACTTGTGTCAGGGGGGGGCATCTGTGTTGGCCAAGCTAAGACAGGACTTCCCTCAGATCCTTCTTCCCTCTCATTATAATCTCCTTCCTTCCTTCCTTCTTTCCTTCCTTCCTTCTTTCTTTCCTTCCTTCCTTCTTTCTTTCCTTCCTTCCTTCCTTCTTTCCTTCCTTCCTTCTTTCTTTCCTTCCTTCCCTGTTCTTCTCCCTTCCCCTTTTTCCTTTGCATTTGAGCATCCTAAAAGGATGTTCGTACTATGTACAAAACAGTTGGGTTTGCAATATATAAACAAGCTAATAGTGAATGTCTGTTTGCACTGAAGTACTATAGCTTTAAGAGGTAGTGTTGCAAATTGCCACAAGAGGGAGCCAGAAAGCATGACATGCACAGAGGAAAACATGGGGTTCCAGCAGATATCCAGGAGATATTATTGAGTCATTCAAGATAGATACATTAAAGTATAAAATAGAACTTTCTTCAGAAATGACACAGCCAAGTTAAACAGTCCAGTCATACGCATTCAAACCAGTCAACATCTCTCAACACAATAATAATATTACAAGCCTGTCTTTGTCTTACATATCAGACATACATTACAGCTTACAAATACATTAAACTATCATCGAACACACAGAGCTTACTACATCAGTCACAGTGAATCAGCAGAATGAACTGAGAGAACAGAGAGAGAAAATCATGCTTTCTGTCTCCCTCTTGTGGCCATTTGCAACACTACCTCTTAAAGCTATAGTACTCATCCTAGGATGCTCAAATGCAAAAGGGAAAGAAACATTTCTCCTTTTACTTTGCTTTGCTCGCCCTCTGCCAACTACTGCAACCCTCTGCCAGTGAAAACAGAGCTATGCAGAGCTGCACACGGGCATCCACAGCTCCATTATCCCTTACGGGCTGGTCCTTCATTGTTTCCAGGAAGCCCCATGGGCCAGTTCTAAGCATCAGCGGGCCGGATCTGACCCATGGGGGGCTTCAGTTTGACTCTCCTGGCTTAGATCTTTGGTTTCTGTAATTGAGAAGCATTGACCTGTCTTGTGGATGATGGATTTCCTCAAGCAAGGGATAGTTTAAAGGAGAATTGGAACCAGAAAGTTGGTTTGATGCTCAGCAGGACATGAAGAAGAGAGCAAAGGAGAAGAACAATTCCGTCTCTCTTTTGAAGAGCATCTCTTCTCCCCCACCCCTGCAGTGGGGAGTGGTGGTCTGAGGGTCTGTGGCACTCTGCACTGAGTATTGTCAATTTTGGGGGCCATTTTCAGCTGAATTGCATTAAATTGCAACCTCTAAGTGCTGGGCATGTTGCGTTTCAATTGTGGTGTTCAGAGACGTAGAAAGGATTGATATGGCAGGGGGGAAAGCTAGAGGGAGAAGAATTTATGATCCTAAAATTGCCGAGGCTTGGAACAGAATGAAGCGTTCAGAGGCATCGCGGGAGGCGGTGTCAAAAATGACAAGGTGTCAGCCACCGTTGCATAATTAAAGAACTGTCCAGGTGTGTCCCTCTCCTGCCAGGGACACCCTTAGAGGCATCGGAGTTATGCTGTTGCTTCTTTTCCCATTACCTACTGGAAAGTAGCTTTGTTTATTCATTTGGTTGTTGTGGGTTTGTTGGTTGTTTTGTTTTTAGCTGCAGAGATGCAATCGGTTTCATCCGAGGGACAGCCACAGGCAGCAATTGGTCAGGGGAAGAGTCAAAAAAATCAAAGCAATTGTTTGAAAAGTTGGCCAACCCCAAGAGGGAGTCCAGTGAGGACCATAACAGAATGGAGAAAGTGGGACCTTTCCAGCGATGGGCTCCTACGGGTACGGTCAGGTACGCAGAACTGGTAGAAAAAATTGATTTTTTTTTTTTCCCTTTTGGGCTCTGGGTATGTTTTTCCTATCGCAGTAAATGAGGTTGAATGTGTATAATTTTAGAAGAGCTGTGCGTGTACATAAACATACAGTTTATATAGTAGATAACGTATATTTTTGTGTGTCTGTGTGTAACATGTATGTACATATATGGCATATATACATAGAATTAAAGAGTATATTTTGGATGTTCAGTAATAGTAAATAGAGAGGAAAATTGTCTCTCTTTGAGGCGAGGAGAGGCCAGGAGCCCTAACCCAAACCCTTGATGTGAGTGACGTCAAGTTGGCCACCTTTAAGCCAGTCACATGACCTTTAAGCCACCTCACCAGTCACATGATCAGTAAGCCACTCCCACCTGATCACATGCCTGGCAAGCCACACCCATAAAATAAACCACACCCACAGTGTGATAGTAAAAAATTTTGCAGTCCTTCACTGGACCTTTCCATCCAACCTTGGTATCAACTGGACACATGGACCCCTGGAGTCCCTTTTGGAGGTGGGGTTGCTGCTCCCATGGCAGCCTTCTGAACTTCATCATGAAGATTTTGGTCTCCAAAAATATTAATAGCAAACAATAAAATCCATTCTGTTGAGCTATTTGAGCTGTTGCTTATTTGACCCCTATGACAATCATTAAGTGTTGTACCTCATGATTCTTGACAAATGTCTCTTTTTTCTTTTATGTCCACTGAGAGCATCTGCACCAAAGACAAATTCCCTGTGTGTCCAATCACACTTGGCCAATAAAGAATTCTATTCTATTCTATTCTATTCTATTCTATTCTATTCTACACTAAACTAAGCTACACTACACTACTCTATTCTATTCTATCTATTCATTCTATTCTATTCTATCTATTCTACACTAAACTAAACTACACTACTCTACTCTATTCTATCTATTCTATTCTATTCTACACTAAACTAAACTACACTACTCTACTCTACTCTATTCTATCTATTCTATTCTATTCTATTCTACACTAAACTAAACTACTCTACTCTATTCTATTCTATCTCTATCCTCTTTACAGAACACATGATGGGACAAGGACCTTCATTAGATGTTAGAAATGTATGCATCTGACAAATATACAAAGTATTTTTGTGTGTTTGTTGGTCAGCAGTAACTGGGTGAACACCCACGCCCAGTGGGATCTCTAATATCTATCAATTAAGCAAGTAGACAATTTCCAAGCGATCTCTAGGTGACTTTAGCAAACCACCTGTTCCATCTGCCTGTGGTGGATTTAATTTCCCCTCTAATCCAAACGCTAGAATGTTGACTTCTGCTGGCTCGTCTGGAGGGCTTGATGAAAGAAGACTGCCGCCCGCTCCAATTGCTCGTGCCAGAAGGTGCAGAAATCATTAAATACCAGAGAAGAAAGGTTAGTTCAACCCTCTTAGCGGCTGATAATGCACGGAGCAAAGGGGACGGATGCTTCATTTACATCCGCTGCTGCCCCCTGACAAAACTATTTCAACTCCATTCTCAGTTCATTTGCCGAAGTCACAGGAGGATGAGCAAGTTTGTCAAAGTAATATGGGGGCCGCCATCTTCCATTTGAGAAGCTGACAAGAAGGAAATGGAAGGCAGGAGAGATGTGGAGCGGAGCGTTGTCTTGCTTCCCAACCTTCAGCAGAGCCAACCTTCTCACTGATCCGCCGGTAATTTATTTCGAGTTTATAAGGAAATCACCAGTGAAGACTTAGATGCAAAAAATGTACTACCACACTGTGGGCGTGGCTTATTTTGTGGGTGTGGCTTGGTGGCCATGTGACCAGGTGGGAGTGGCTTGACAATCATGTGACTAGGGGTGGCTTAAAGGTCATGTGACTGGCTTAAAGGTGGCCAACTTGACGTCACTCACATCAAGGGTTTGGGTGAGGGTGCAGAAAAAATGGAAAGCTCTCACACACGTATGCGCAGAAGATGAATCCTACACGAGGGAGTGTGCGTGGGGGCGGGGGCACACTCCCATCCCGTTACAGTAGGGCCAGGAATGGTAGACCACCCTGGTTTCTCCCCAGCAGTAACCCAGAAGGTAAGATTGCACGTATATGCAATCGCAAAGCACACAATTAAATATTAAAGTGGCACATTCTATCATCAATGGAGGACATGTGTACAAGCAAAAAAAAATGGAATAAAATAACAGATTGGCTAAAAGAAATAATAAAAGAAGAATTTGAAAAAACAAACCAGAATTATATTTATTGGGTATTTTTAATTAAAAAAATGAAAAAAAAGGTAAGATACTTAGTTATACACATATTAACAGCTGCTAGGATAGCATATGCCCAACAATGGAAAATAGATAAAACACCAGAAGAAAATATAGTAATTAAAAAAATATTGCACTGTGCGGAGTTGGACAGGTTGTCCCAAAAATTAGAGGGAAAGGAAGATTTAGATTATTATAAAATATGGGGGAAATTTTACGACTGGTTAAAGGAAAGAACAGCGAAGAAATAATCAAAATTCAAGCAAAGCAACATGTCGAATAAAAAAATTAATACTATGTGAAAGAAGGAAAATTCTTTGATCGAACATTCAAAAAAGAAGTGGGGAAGCTTTCGTTTCCCAAATGTTGTACGTATATGTTTTGTTTATGTCTTTTTGGTTATATTTGAAAAAATAAATAAATTTTATTAAAAAAAATAAAAAAAATAAAGTGGTGATCTGTTGTGGTTCAGCCTGAGGCTGCTCAGGGACCGGCTGTGTCTCTGCTGGCTCCATGCCCGGAGGAGGAGGAGAGTGAAGAGGAGGGGGCTGAACAGTCAGACGGGGGAGAGGAAAGTCAGGAATGGGACGAAGGAGAACAGCATGAGAGCCCGGGGGGGGGGCTCTCCCCAGCCAGTAGCTTGGAGTCATTAGGTGATGAAGCACAAGCCGTCATTGACATGCGACAGAGACGTTCAGATCAGAGAAAGGAGCAATTAAAGAAGTATTATCAGCACTGAATTAGGAACAGCTGGGCTTGGGTGTGGTCCTCCTTAGCAGGGTTTAAAAGGCAGGCAAGCCCTTGAAGCCATGTGGAGTGTTATCAGTTGGAGTTACGATGTCCTGCTTTGTTCTCAGCATCTCTGTTCCTGGCTTGTGGCCCAGCAGTTTGGAAGACCCGTGGGAGGTATAGGTCTGCTATCTACAGCCTCGGCTTGGCAGCAAGAATTCTGTATTGCTGCATGGACTTTTGCCTTTGTGGATATATCTGAAGATACAGCGTTTTCCTGTTTGTAAGGACATTTTCTGTTACCTGTGTTTTTCTTGAATTTTATAAACTGCCTTTGCCTTTTACCGGTGTGTCTGGCTTCTCTTTTTGGGTTGGTCTTGGCTTCCGGAGTGACCCAGACAGAACATGATCCATGCAGAGAGATCTACTTGCCTGCAGCTGACCAGATCCAGGATCTCCCTCCTTTTTGCCACCTCCTGGCCTCTTGATGCCCAGAGCCAGTCTTTCAGGCCATATTTTATCCTCCAGGTAGAATGTAATCCTTGGCTTTCCTCCTTGGCAAAAGTCCTACTTTCTTAAGCTGGTCAGAGCTTATCTTTCAGTCTGGAGATTTAAGCACTAATCAGATTCCAGGTTCCTTGATGTGGGCAAGGCTCACACTGGCTCAATGAAGCAAAACAGGGGTGGCTGCAGAAGAGGCTTTGGAGGGGCCAGATCCAGTTTGTGCGCACCAGATGTGCACAGCTGTGCAGCCACTCTAATCTTCCGCCTTCCTCTGCAATTAAAGATTGCTTCCTTTTCTAAAATTTGACGTTTGCAGAGGCAGGAAAGGAAGAGTTGTAGAGTCACCCCAGGTGGCTCCGAATGCATTGATTCAATCCAGGTATTTATCTTTCCCTGTACCCAAAGTAGAGCACAACAGGAGTTCTCTGCAGGCTTTTGCCTGCCCGTTTTTTGCAAAAAAAATGCCTCGTTTTTTTGCAAAAATGGAGGTGTGTTGCTTTCTAATTACCCCATCTAGCAAGATTGGGAGAGAAAATCTGGGAGTTGAAGTCCACTCGTCTCAAAGCTGTCAAGTTTGAAGTTTATATAAAAAAAAGTGTACATGGTTGTAAAAAGTATTTTGCTACAATGGTATTTTATTCAATAATATACTGCTCAAAAAAATAAAGGGAACGCTCAAATAACACATCCTAGATCTGAATGAATGAAATATTCTCATTGAATACTTGGAGTTATATTCTGTTGCTTAAGTCAGTGTTTTTCAACCAGTGTGCCGTGGCACACTAGTGTGCTGCGAGACATGGTCAGGTGTGCCGCGAAGCTCAGAGAGAGAAAGAAAACAAGAGAAAGAAAGAAAGAGAAAGAGAGAAAGAAAGAGCAAGAGAGAAAGAAAACAAGAGAGAAAGCAAGCAAGAGAGAGAAAGAAAGCAAGAGAGAAAGAGAACAAGAGAGAAAGAAAGCAAGAGAGAGAGAGGGAGGGAAGGTGGGAGAGAGAAAGACAGAGGGAGGTAGGGAGAGAGAAAGAGAGCAAAAAAGAGGAAAGAAGGAAGAGAGGAAAAAAGAGGAAGGGAGAGAAAGAGGGAGAGAGAAATAGAGCGAAAGGGAGGAAGACAGAGAATTTTTTTGTCCAAACTTTTTTTAGCGCCCCCCCCCCCCTCAATGTGCCCCATGGTTTTGTAAATGTAAAAAATGTGCCGCGGCTCAAAAAAGGTTGAAAATCACAGGTTTAAGTGTTCCCTTATATTACTACATCATTTGGTTCAGAATACCTTTTTCCTAGTTTTCTACCTCAAAAATCTAATTGCGCCTTATGCTCCGGTAGTTGAGTCTTGAACCGTCTTCAAGTAAACAACCAAGCTCAAGGCCTGAACGGTTCCACCCTGAGCTACAAAGATTCCCTATTCTTGGAAATGGGTCTCTTTCCCCACTGGCAGAAATTGGATGCAATTTATGGAGAAAGGTAGAGGCCGGTGTGGCATAGATCCCATTTCCAACCCATCATCCATAATGGGCTTTTCTCAAAGCTGGTGAACTGTTTTTCTTAGCAACGGCTTTCGGCGACATATTAATTTTTTTACTTTCGCGGGCAACGTACATCACATCCATTTTTGGAGACCATCCATCTGTAGCCAAACGCTTTTGTATTTCAGAACACTCCAATTTCGCCCCGTGGTGATAGATGGTTCTCAGGCCCACTCAACGCAGAGGTGGCAAAATTGCTCAACGTAATTGCACACCCAACCAGCCAGCCAGCCAGTGTGATAGCTGTTTGTTGTTGTTGTTGTTGTGTCTGCCACACTCTCCTCCTCCCTGTCACTCATGTCTTCTTGGTCAGAGGAGCCTTCATCCGCAGATTCCACCAGGGGCAAAACAGGCCTGCAGCATGTGGATGTCTCCCCCACATCCACAGTCCTTGGGGCCGGAGCTGGGCCAGAGCTGACCACAACATACGGGGAGGAGGAAAGGGTGAGGAAGAGAAGAAGGCCAACAGGAGGAGTGACCTAGAGGGCCTTCCATCCCCTGTCCTATCGCTCTCCTATATCTCCTATACCATTCTTCTTTTCCTATATCTCTTCTTCTATTCTTTCATTGATATGCTCTATTCCTATAACTTCTATTCTTTCTTAGATATATTTTACTATGAGTATCTCCTCTATAACCTTCATCATGTATTTTACTATGTGTATACCCACTAAAACCCTCATTGCGTATTGGACAAAATCAATCAATCAATAAAAAAATAAATAAATAAAACCTTAGCTAATTAAAGCATTAAAAAAATGCTCCCATTCTCAGCGGCGCCTTGAGAAAACTCAGCCGTGGCCCCTTGAGTGAGCCTCTTCTCTCGGATTACAAATTATCTGCCTTTTCTCTCTTTCCTCGCACTTTTGTGGGTGAGTAGCTGCACATACACAACACACACACACACACATACTCCTCGGTGTAAGTGATGTTATTAATTATGGGGAGGGAGGTCGCTGTCATTTCGTACAATGACATTCCTTCCCTGGAGGGAAACCTTACATCACCAGCTCTTCTTCCTACATTTCTTTTCG
>NC_091961.1:31929135-32014135 GCF_031021105.1 Erythrolamprus reginae | reverse complement strand
TGAGCCTGGATCTTCAAGCACAGGAAAATTCCAGACACTGAACTGCTTCAAATGTCAGGGGCAGGATTTAGAGGGAGACCAACTGAATTCTTTAAACAGGAAAAGTTGCCAAGTGTTTTTTTTTTAAAAATGAGCTTTTGTAGGGAAATTAAGATGAGCTCAGCAGGATTACTTGATGGATCCCCAGTTCTGCCTTGTGTTTTTACAGAGACTGCGAGCACGCTTTTAGGAAAAAAACCCAGTCCCTTAGATGCAGAGGTCTTCAAACTTGGCAACTTTAAGACTTGTGGACTTCAATTCCCAGAATTCTCCAGCTAGGAGGCCTGCAAAAGGAGGCCTGCAAAAAAAGTTATCCTGGCTGGAGAATTCTGGGAGTTGAAGTCCACAAGTCTTAAAGCGGCCAGGTTTCAAGACCTCCGCCCCAGAGCAGGGGTAGGCAAAGTTGGCTCTTTTATGAGTTGTGGACTTCAAGTCCCATAATTCCTGAGCCAATTTTGCTAGGTCAGGAATGTTGGGGCAAGTTCTACCGCTGGCTGGAGAAAAGAACAAAGTAATAAATGTACATTTAGTCATAACAATAGTTGTAGGAGTGAAAAAGTTTTTTTTTAAAAAGAGAGAGATTTCTTGGTGATAAATGGGTTAGGGAAAAATATACTGCTCAAAAAATAAAGAGGACACTTAAAGAACAGAATATAACTCCAAGAAAATCAAACTTCTGTGAAATCAAACTGTCCACTTAGGAAGCAACACTGATTGACAGTCAATTTCATTTTGTGGTCACCACATTCAACTTTGTACAGAACAAACTATTCATTGAGAATATTTCATTCATTCGGATCAAGGATGTGTTCTCTGAGTGTTCCCTTTATTATTTTTTGAGCAGTGTAGATATAGGATTAGATATATAAATAAGATCAATGTATACGACCTGTCTGCAATAAATATGCAAAATAGTTGCGTAATAGGTTGTGAGCACAATAAGAAATGTAACACAGATTTGCTACACAAAGGTCCAATGTTTTTAAATGTCTTTGTTCGCTGTGTTATGTATATGTGTTTATAAATAAAACTTTATAATAAAAAAGAAAATAAAGACAAACTTTGCCTATCCCTGCCCTAGAGGAACATCTTTAGAATATATTTAACTTGCTCTCTTTAAATCCCTGCTTTCTGACACCTTGGGAAGCTCACAAAAAGAAAAAGAACATTCCTCAACAAAAGCCAATAAGAAGGGGAATGAATTGTGTTCCCGGTCATCAATCACCAAAAATTTCCTTGGAACCTCAAGACTTTCAAACCGAGATCATTCTTACTCCAAATACGTTTAGAAACATAGAAACATAGAAGACTGATGGCAGAAAAAGACCTCATGGTCCATCTAGTCTGCCCTTATACTATTTCCTGTATTTTATCTTACAATGGATATATGTTTATCCCAGGCATGTTTAAATTCAGTTACTGTGGATTTACCAACCACGTCTGCTGGAAGTTTGTTCCAAGGATCTACTACTCTTTCAGTGAAATAATATTTTCTCACGTTGCCTTTGATCTTTCCCCCAACTAACTTCAGATTGTGCCCCCTTGTTCTTGTGTTCACTTTCCTATTAAAAACACTTCCCTCCTGAACCTTATTTAACCCTTTAATATATTTAAATGTTTCGATCATGTCCCCTCTTTTCCTTCTGTCCTCCAGACTATACAGATTGAGTTCATGAAGTCTTTCTTGATACGTTTTATGCTTAAGACCTTCCACCATTCTTGTAGCCCGTCTTTGGACCCGTTCAATTTTGTCAATATCTTTTTGTAGGTGAGGTCTCCAGAACTGAACACAGTATTCCAAATGGGGTCTCACCAGCGCTCTATATAAGGGGATCACAATCTCCCTCTTCCTGCTTGTTATATCTAGAGCTATGCAGCCAAGCATCCTACTTGCTTTTCCTACTGCCCGACCACACTGCTCACCCATTTTAAGACTGTCACAAATCACTACCCCCATTTCTTTAAAACACCCAATACTGTTTCTTATCCCAGGACGGGCTAGGGTTTAATCGCCTTTTTATTTATTTGTAATTTATTTATTTATTTATTCAATTTATTTTAATGCCACCCTTCTCTTTAGACTCAGGGCGGCTTAGAACATGTTAGCAATAGCACTTTTTAAAAACAGAGCCAGCATATTTGCCCCCAACAATCCAGGTCCTCATTTGACCCACTTTGAAAGGATGGAAGGCTGAGTCAACCTTGAGCTGGTGGTGAGATTTGAACCGCTGACCTGCAGATATAGCAGTCAGTTTTAGTGGCCTGCAGTACTGCACTGTACCGGCTATGCTACCTTGGCTCGTTTTTATATTACTCGTCCTTTTATTCCCCTACACCAAATAATTTAGGAGCTCAGTTCGTCACCTATATAAAGATGTGTAATTTGTTGGGATTCTACCCTTTTCTGAAAGGATTCCAAACACAGGATGGGTTCCATGATTTTATTCAACTTTCTCTGCTATGGATGGGGTGGGGGATTAATTCTCCGAGACTCCCCTTTCCCATGGCCTCACTCTAGACCTGCTTGTCTGTGCTAAGTCTCTTGCACAAATGTGCACACACACACAAACACACAAACACACACACGAGCCTTGTTCATCTCTAACTCAGAATGTGGTTAAGAGCAATTTCAACAGCATATAAAGGGGACACTCAAAGAACCCATCCTAGATCTGAATGAATGAAATACTGTATTCTCATTGGATACTGAATGTGCACAACAGCAGGTGAAATTGATTGTCAATCAGCATTGCTTCCTAAATGGACAGTTCGATTTCACACATGTTGGAATTACTTGGAGTTATATTGTGTTGTTTAAGTGTTCCCTTTATTTTTTTGGAGCAGTGTATAATTACATGCAGTTTTAGCCATCCTCATGGGAGTTTTGTAAGACCAAATTTGCTCTTTTGGTGTGACTTTATCCAACACCCATTCAACCAAAGTCCTTAAACATGGTATTTATTGGGGTTTAGAGATGGCCTGGCGGTTAGATAACCCTGTGACTCTAAGCCCACTTTTCGGTTTGAAATCACCGCCCAAGGTGGGTGATTTTTGTTGGGCCTCTCGTTGGTTCTGTGGACGGGAGGGGGCTGAAAGTGTGTGAAAGCTTGTTGGAAAGAGATTCCCCTGGGAGGGGGGTCTGGACCATCTGGGTTTCTTCCCCCCCCCCTCCCCAAGGTATCCTGGGAAGTGTAGTTTAGCCTCCCCTTGTGCTTTTAGCTTCAACTGTAGCGATTTTGACCAGGGAGGGAAGAGGGGCCTGACTGCCTCTGGGGTTTTGTGAGTGAATTGCACGCTTGGGGGTTTTTTGAGGGGAGGGAGCGAGGGGAGGCGGCCGGTCGGGGGTTATGCATCTGGAAGAGGAGGAGAAAGAGAAGGAGAAAGAGAAGGAGAAAGAGGAGGAGGAGGAAGAGAAGAAGGACAAGGAGAAGAGAAGGGGGATTAAGAGGAGAAGGAGAAGGAGGAGAGAAAGAGGAGAAGAGGAGGGGGAGGAGAGAGGAAGAGGAGGAAGGAAGGCTGGAGGGGAAGAGAAAGCCTGGGCGGTTTTTCTGGGGGGGGGGATCTGTGCACCCCCTCCAGAAATCGGAATATTGTCAGGGGGACGGAGGGCTCGGTTGCAAGCGGAGCGACGCCCCCGCGGTGCGCAAAACACGTCCCGGAGGCTGCGCCGGGCGCAGGACTGGCAGCGGCATCGCCCGCACGGTGCCAGGAGGGTGGGAGGAACGGAGGATTTGGCCTCGCTCCTGCTGCGCTCCCAGCGGGGCAGCAGCCGGAGGGTGCCACGGGTCCTTCCCGAGTGGGCTGGGAGTGAGGTGGAGAGGGCAGAGCGGACAAGCGAGTCCCGGCGCCGCCAGGTAGCCAAAAGCCAGCACCCTAGAGCTTTGGAGAGCGCCCCGGAGCCGCGCGCGGGAGAGGGGGCTCGGTGCGCACTTGGAACCCCCTGTCCGGCCGGTGCTGCTCGTGGGGCGGCGGTGGGACGTCGCCCCCGAGCCCTGCCTCGCTTTTCCCCGAGCAGGACGACAGGGAGATGCGCTAGAAGAGCAGACTTTCAAGGGAGGAACCGCAGCGCGTTCCTGGGCTGCGTTTTCCTCCTGCAAAGTGTCTCCAACATGCCCAACATCTCTCCCTTCAGTTGCACCCCAAAACACGTCGTCGTCCCCCGCCTGCCTTTGGTACGCCTTTCCCGCTTCCCCTCCGGAACCAAGCGGGGCTTCGACACCGCAACTCGCGATCCCGGCGGTCGTAAGGACGAACCAGCAGCGCGGAATAACTTTGCGCGCAATAGTGCGTTCGCCCACCCGGCAGCGCCGCGGCTGGCCGTCGGGAGCATCGCCCGCGGGAGGGGTGGGAGAGCCGGGGTGGGGAGCTGAGTCGCTTAGCAGGGAGGGGGGCCTCCCTTGAGCACCTTCGCAAAGGCCCCCCCCTCAAAAAAGGGAGGGGCGCCTTCCTTCTTCTTTTTTTTGCGCCCGACTAGCCTATCTTTTTTTCCTTTCCAAAACCAGAATTTGGGGGCGTCCGATGGAAGTCGCTCGCCCCTTCCTTTATCAAAATTGCAATTGAATTGGGTTGGGGGTTTGGGGGCACACGCGCGCGCGTGCGCACACATACACACGCGTTACCCCCCCCCCAAAAAAAGACTTTGCAACCCCGTTTTTCCCAACATGAAATTCGGTCTACGGTTTTTTTGGAGGGGAAAAAATTATGCACGTTTTAACCAGGCGGATTAAGACTGAGCCGCATAACTTCACAGCGGAGAGGTTTTTTTTCCTTTCCCCTTTCTTCTTCTATTTTTTTATTTCCTTCCTCTCCCCCTAAAGAGTGGTTTCAACAACCATCTTTGGAGTAGCTACATTCCAAAGCATTCACAGCTGGGAACGGCAGCCGCGCGCGTGTTTTCCGTACAGCGCTAGTTGCAGCCGCACTGGGTGTGTGTGTATGTGCGTGCGTCTGTGTGTGTTTGTGGATTTTATGTATATGAGTTTACACCGGATTTGGTTTAACGTGCATGCCCTTAAAAAAATCATTTTACTTCGCTGCCCTGCGAATTTGGGAATCTCTGACTCTTAGGATTTTTTCTTCCTTTCTCTCCCTTCTTTTTCCCTTTAAAAAATACAATACAATACAATCCTTGGAAGGCAAGCCATCCCCAAAGGCATGGGAGAGAAGGACTCTGACCCCCCCCCACGCCCCAAAAAACCCACCCAAAGTTTGATAGGTAGAACTTACCTGACATTTTTCCGGAACAGAAAATGGAGCAATTTGCCTTCTCCACCCTCAAAGGTGACCAAGTCAAGGACAGCTCAGCTGGGCTCCCTAAAGCTGGAGGAAAACATGCAAGAAAACAGGAATTTTGGAATTAAAAAAGAATTCTAAAGCCTTGGTGCAGCGCTGGACTGAGAGGCAAACAATATTAATCTTTTATACCCACGGATATAAGTTTGAAATTTTCTCCCCACAAGCCAAGTATTTAAAACCTCCAGAATCCATTGATTTGACAATCAAGGATTGCGCGATACTTTCAATTTGAATATTCAAAGGCTTCAGAAAATGGACTCTCTTGGAGGAAAAACTAGCATAGCCCCATCTAGGATAGGGTCTTGGGGAACAAGATCCATGGGCCTCATCTTTCTGGGACCCCCGCTTGGGGGTCCTGTCCAGCTTTTTAGCTCCCTCGCCCCAAATAAGGCCGATGCCCCCAAAGAGAACCCAGAGCTTTGCAAGGGCCGGATTCTGGGCCCTTCTTGACCCTTCCATGTCCCCCCTGGTACTTGATGATGCATCTCTGCCAAAGTTTGGGGAGACCTGGGGAATTGGGGTGCATTGGGGGGCCTACAGGGTGCATTTGTGTACAAAGAGAGCCTTGAATAGGGAAGTGGAGTGGACAGGAAAATTGCATAGAGTTTTGCAAGGAACAAATGTGGGTGAATGGGGGGAGCTCATTCGGCGGGTCTTGGGGTCTTGGGTGGGTCCCCCACTTTCTGCCTAACTCCCCCCCTTCCCCCCCTCAAAAGTGGGTGTGATTTTTAAGCTTCTCCTTTGCAGAAGCTACTTCAATTTTGCACCCTGGGAGTCTCCTGCCTTCAGAAAGTTGGATATTTTCACCCAGCCCCCCCTTGTCCTGGCCTTCTGCAATCTGCAGTCAAGGCAGCCTGAGGTTGATTTTAACTCCAGAGGAAATGTCTAAATTTTGAATCTGGGTTCTTTGACGCTTTTGCCTCCCTTGCTTCCTTACAAGGAACCAGCTGAGTCAACGAAAAAAACCCAGCCTGCAGTTGTGTTAATGATCTACCATGGCTATAATTTGGCCATTGTTCCCAATTCAATTTTTTTTGTTTTGTCGGGGCAAAAAAAAAATAATAACGCTTCGACAAATATTCCTGATAAAGAGGCGTCCGTAGCTGAATTCACGATTCGATTCCTTTTCGGACAGGATTTATTCTTTCAAAGCATCTTTTTTGCAGGTTGAAATGCTATGTTCTTCTTTTTCTGTTTTTTTTAAAAAAATAAATAAAACTGTGCATAATCTTACATGATACTGGAGAAGTGTGAGAAACGAGAAGGATTTTGCCAATGGAGAAGGCGGTTTAGGGCCTCGGCCACCCCTTAAAATTCAGCGACTGTTAACTAGATATTTGAAACTCTTGGGTGGGGAAGAGAGGTGCTAAAACATGACCTGAAGGGTTTATAAATTTTGGGGGATGCTTGTCCAACGATCTACTGCCCCCCAATTGTTCTTCTCTAAAATAAGAACTTTCTAACCTAGAACAATATAGAATGCAAAATCTAAAATGATTTTATTAAAATAAAGGCCACCTCAGAGTATTCCTGACCTGTAATAATTGGCTGTGAAAGTTTAAAGGAGTTGTGCAAATTTTAACCTGGAGTTCTGGTATTGGTAGGAGAAAGATTGATTGATCGATTAATATTGATCGATCGATCAGGGCTTATTTGCTTTCATCAGGTAGCCACACCCTTCCTGGGATATGAACCCAGGGCCTATATATATATAATATATATTTTAATTTTAATTTTAAAAAATTCCAGCTAAAAACATAGATAGATAGATAGATAGATAGATAGATAGATAGATAGATAGATAGATAGATAGATAGATATAGATAGATAGATAGATAGATAGATAGATAGAGAGATAGATAGAGAGAGATAGATAGAGATAGATAGAGATAGATAGATAGATAGATAGATAGATAGATAGATAGATAGGATAGATAGATAGATAGATAGATAGATAGATATAGATATAGATATAGATAGATAGATAGATATAGATAGATAGATATACATATATATATATAGATAGATAGATAGATAGATAGATAGATAGATAGATAGATAGATATAGATATAGATATATAGATATAGATATACTGTAGATAGATAGATAGATAGATAGATAGATAGATAGATAGATAGATAGATAGATAGATAGATATGGATATAGATATAGATAGAGATAGAGATAGAGATAGAGATAGAGAGATAGAGATAGAGAGATAGAGAGATAGAGAGATAGAGAGATAGAGATAGAGATAGATAGATAGATAGATAGATATAGATAGATATAGATAGATATAGATAGATATAGATAGATAGATAGATAAATAGATAGAGATAGAAAGATATTTATTATTTATTATTTAGATTTGTATGCTGCCCCTCTCCGCGGCGATAGATAGATAGATAGATAGATAGATAGATAGATAGAGATAGAGATAGAGATAGAGATAGAGATAGAGATAGAGATAGAGATAGAGATAGAGATAGAGATAGATGTAGATATAATCTTAGATACTACAGTATATAGTTATAGATAAAATATAGATAATACTGTATATATATAATCTTGAATTCTGAAAATTTGTTTTCAGAGGATGAAATCTATCCTGATTTTTCCTTTTCTGAAAAAAAGCAACAGTTATTGAAAATGGGTGCATTTATTTTGCCTTTTCAAACAGTATGTTTCGAGCTCCTGGTTCTCAAAATGCACGAAGTTATCTAAAAGGGAGATCTGCAGTTTAAACTGCAAAAATAAAACTCCATGTTCTAGTCCAGGCGTCTTCAAGCTTGACAACTTTAAGTTAGGTGGACTTCAACTCCCAGAATTCTCCAGCCATCTATATAATTCTGGGAATTGAAGTCCACAAGTCTTAAAAGTTGCCATGTTTGAAGACCTCTGTTCTAGATTGAGGGATGTCCAAATAAGAATATATTCCTTTATTTAAAAAAGAAAAAATAATTTATTTTTTTATTACTGTATTATTATTATTGGGCTGGAATTGGACAATTTTATTCCAAACAGAAGTCAATTTTTTATTCGAAGAGGAAGCAGAGATGACAAAGACTGTTGGAATTAAATGCTATTTTTCCACTTATGGGGAAAGTTGACCTAACCAGTTTAGAACTTCAGCGGGCAAATGTTCTTTTACTTTGGTTTCCAGTTTCAGAAACGAGGTAGAAACTCTTGGGAGATTACGCAAAACTTGGAATTTCTCCTCTTCTCAAATCTATTGGGCTGCAGTTCTAATCTCCCCAAACAATGATAGCTGGGGATAATGGAAATTGTAGCCTAAGAGATTTTTAGAGGATGCTGAGTGGAAAGAGACTGGGTATTCATTGTTGCTTTTATGACATAATTTTTGACAGGGCATCCAACCTTGGAAACTTTAAGACCTGTGGACTTCAAGTCCCAGAATTCCCCAGCCAGCATGCCCGGTTGGAAAATTCTGGGAATTGAAGTCCATGGGTCTTACTTAGCAAACGTTTGGAGACCCAAACAGCATCTTCTAAACTTGAGCCATTCTCAAGAGGTAAAAATGGTTGAATCTGAATTGACCTTTTCCCAAACTCGACCAGAGAATCCAAAATTTATTTATTTATTTACTTACTTACTTACTTACTTACTTACTTACTTACTTACTTACTTACTTACTTATTTATTGGATTTGTATGCCGCCCCTCTCCGTAGACTTGGGGCGGCTAACAACAGTGAAAAAACCCAGCATGTAACAATCAAATATTAAAACAACTAAAAAAACCCTTATTATAAAACCAAGCATACATACAAACATACCATGCATAAATTGTAAAGGCCTAGGGGGAAAGAGTATCTCAGTTCCCCCATGCCTGATGGCAAAGGTGGGTTTTAAGAAGTTTACAAAAGGCAAGGAGGTGGGGAAATTCTAATCTCTGGGGGGAGTTGATTCCAGAGGGCTGGGGCCGCCACAGAGAAGGCTCTTCCCCTGGGTCCCGCCAAACGACATTGTTTAGTTGACGGGACCCAGAGAAGGCCCACTCTGTGGGACCTAACTGGTCCCTGGGATTCGTTCAGCAGAAGGCAGTCCTGGAGATAATCTGGTCCGGTGCCATGAAGGGCTTTATAGGTCATAACCAACACTTTGAATTGTGACCGGAAACTGATCGTCAACCAATGCAGACTGCGGAGTGTTGGAGTAATATGGGCATACTTAGAGAAGCCCATAATTGCTCTCGCAGCTGCATTCTGCACGATCTGAAGTTTCCGAACACTTTTCAAAGGTAGCCCCATGTAGAGAGCGTTACAGTAGTCGAGCCCCGAGGTGATGAGGGCATGAGTCTTCGGAGAGGGGCGGCATACAAATCTAAATAATAAATAATAATAAATAAAAATGAGTGACTGTGAGCAGTGACTCCCGGTCCAAATAGGGCCGCAACTGGTGCACCAGGCGAACCTGGGCAAACGCATAGGATGGAGTTCCTAGTTATAAACCATGGCCCTTGATCAGCATCCATCTTCCTTTTTCCTTTCTCTTTTTTGCCTTGTTATCTTTGTTCTTTAAGATTGGTTAAAAGTTGACTAGGCAATATATCTGGAGACGGCAAAACTAGCTGGCTGAATACCTGGATAGCAATTCTCAACCTTGGCAACTTTAATTCAATTCAATTAAATTCAATTTATTAGATTTCTCCGAAGATGGTGGCACAGTGGTTAGAGTGCAGTACTGCAAGTTGCTTCTGCTGACTCCTGGCTGTAGTTCACCAGTTCAAATCTCAGTAGGCTCAAGGTTGACTCAGCCTTCCGTCCTTCCGAGGTGGGTCAAATGAGGGCCCAGATTGTTGGGGGCGATATGCTGACTCTGCAAACTGCTTAGAGAGGGCTGTCAAAGCACTGTGAAGTGGCATATAAGTCTAAATTCCATTGCTATTGCTATAAGATGTATGGGCAGGAAACCTTATACCTTTTCAGAAGAATAGTTGTCCAATCTCTTCTTAAAACCCTCCAGGGATGGAGTAGATAGGTAGGTAGATAGGTAAGAAGGGAGGGAGGGAGGGGGAAGGAAGGAAGGAAGGAAGGAAGGAAGGAAGAATAGCAGAATAACAGAATAACAGCACTGGAAAGTACCTTGGAGGTCTTCTAGTCTGACCCCCTACTAAGGCAGAAAACCCTTTAGTCAGGCCGAAGTCATCGTTTTGAGTTAGAGACTTTGGCCTGCCACAAGTAGAATAGTACTGTGGGAATTGGGGAGGCGTGGTTGCATGATAGCTACTAGCCACAACAAATTCTTTCCAGAAGATTCAAGGTCATCTTTTATTCAGCACCAGCCGGAAGTATAGAGGAGGGTGGTGGACATTGAGAGAACCAGAGTGGTCCACGTGATGAACTTGTGGGTGTGGGGATGAGGGATGAACTTTAACCTGGATGGAGAACTGTAGGAAAAATTAGTATCGGGTTTTATTTATTTATTATTTATTAACAATTAGGTTTCTATGCCGCCCTTCTCCTCAGACTCAGGGCGGCTCACAACATAATAGATACAAAAATGACACTGCGTAAGAAATCTAAATTTAAAATCAATCTAAACCCCCAATACATTAAAACAATCATCCATGAAGAGAAGTAAATTTGGAATTTTCCTCGTAAAGGGAATTCATATTAAAACGAGGGTTTAAAAAGTATGAATGAGATAAGAATATAAGGAATGGATTGAAGCATTTTAGTAGAAAAAAGCAAATAGGCAAGAGAAATTTTGATAGCTAATAGCATTTTGAACCCGAATGAGAACAGAGAATAATCTTTGAAATCTGGCTGACAAAATTAGAAAAGGAGGTAGCACCAGAGAAATGATGTATACCTGAAAAAAACAGATAAACAATTAAGAATTTTGATTAAGAATTTGGCAATTGATATTATATTGTATTGTAAACTGCTCAAAAAGGGCACACTCCAAGAACACATCCATGATCTGAATGAATGAAATAGTCTCGTTGAATACTTTGTCTTGTACAAAGTTGGATGTGCACAACAGCAGGTAAAATGGATTGTCCATCAGTGTTGCTTCCTAAGTGGACAGTTTGATTTCACAGAAGTTGGATTGACTTGGAGTTATATTGTGTGGTTTAAGTGTTCCCTTTATTTTTTTTTTGAGCAGTGTATTTAAATTTGAAGGTATGTGAATTTGTGTTTCTGTGAGGAACTTGGCAGGGATAGCTTAGCAAAAAGGAGGGGACATGACAGCAGTACACAGATATTTGAGGGTTTGACACAGAGAGGAGGGGGTCACACTATTTTCCAGGGCACCAGAGGGCCAGACCAGGAGCAACGGATGGAAACTGACCAAGGAGAGATTCAACCTGGAAATAAGGAAGAACTTTCTGACGGTGAGAGCGATCAACCAGTGGAACAGCCTGCCAGCAGAAGTTGTGAACGCCCCATCACTTGACACATTCAAAAGGAAATTTGACTGACATCTGGTTGGGGTGGTGTAGGCTTTCCTGCTTGAGCAGGGGGTTGGACTTGATGACCTGCAAGGTCCCTTTCAACTCTAATAATAAATAAAATAAATAAAATAAATAAAGGTGTAGAGGAATTTATACAGCTCCCCCCCCAAAAAAAACCCACAATCATCCACGTTGACTATACTTTGTAATCAATTTCAGACAAATGCTTGTCGAGGCTCTTCTGGAGGCCAATCGTCCTTAAAGCTGTCTAGGTTGTGAAATGGTGTTTTTGAAAGATAATGCACACCTCTACATAGCTAGAGGTATAACAAGCACGAAGAGGGAGATTGTGATCGTGCTGTATAGATTGCTGGCGAGACCCCATTTGGAATACTATGTTCAGTTCTGGAGACCTCACCTACAAAAAGATGTTGATCAAATTGAAGGGGTCCAAAGACGGGCTACAAAAATGGTGGAAGGTCTTAAGCATAAAACTTATCAGGAAAGACTTCATGAACTCCATCTGTAGAGTCTGGAGGACAGAAGGAAAAGGGGGGACATGATCGAAACATTTAAATTAGTTAAAGGGTTAAATAAGGTCCAGGAGGGAAGTGTTTTTAATAGGAAAGTGAACACAAGGACAAGGGGACACAATCTGAAGTTAGTTGGGGGAAAGATCAAAAGCAACGTGAGAAAGTATTATTTGACTGAAAGTGTAGTAGATGCTTGGAACAAACTTCCAGCAGACGTGGTTGGTCAATCCACAGTCACTGAATTGAAACATGCCTGGGATAAACACATAGATCCATCCTAACATAAAATACAGGAAATGATAATGATGATTTCCTAAGACCCTGGGCATCTCACAACATAACGATAATACAATACAATACAAATCTAATATTAAAAATTAAAAAAAAATTAATTTAAAATACATTATCATAAAAAATATCTACTACACAGTCCTACACGCTCAATCCACACTCAATAGTATAAGGGCAGACTAGATGGACCAGGAGGTCTTTTTCTGTCATCAATCTTCTATGTTTCTATGTTTCTAAGAAGAAGAAGAGAAAAGAGAAGGAGAAGGAGAAGAAGGAGAAGAAGAAGAAGAAGAAGAAGAAGAAGAAGAAGAAGAAGAAAGCTGAGGAGGAGGAGAAGGAGAAGAAGAAGAGGAAGAGGAAGAAGAAGTGGAGGAGGAAGAAGAAGAAGAGGAAGAGAAGGAGGAGGAGGAAGAATACAGGAAATAGTATAAGGGCAGACTAGATGGACCAGGAGGTCTTTTTCTGCCATCAATCTTCTATGTTTCTATGTTTCTTTGACACCCAATGGAAGACTGGGGCCTCTTCTGTACAACTGGCAGAAAGATAGATGCACCAGCGATGGTCTTATATCCTCCACAAAGGTTGTGCTGGCTAATCCCTTGGGTTCCAGGCTTGTGTAGCCGTGTGTTTGTGTGTTCTGCAGGCAGTTGCCGGCAGCAGAAAACCGGGGCATTGCCCAAACAGCAGATTGCAGAGGTGGACTCCTTATCGAGAGAGGGAATCTGTTCCGGACAAGCCCAGGCTACCCCAACTCCGCTCCACCTGCCTGCCTGAATCCATTTGTCTTGGGGGCAAAGTCCAGAATGGATGGAATGCCTTTTTTTCCCCCTGCGGTGATTTTCCTGGCTCGACAAAGAGCCTCCAAAGAGATGTCGCAACAGCCTGAAGAGCTGGTGTGCTTGTGTGTGTGTGTGTGAATTGCAAACCCAGCAGCCTGAGGTTGCTTTCCATCTTAGCAAGTTGGAACTTGGAGGAGAAGAAAGAAGCTCTTGAGGGAAAGGAAGGAATGCATAAGAGGGCAGGGTGGAGGGTGACACTTTGAACCTGGAGTCCAAAGCTGGATTTGAATGTCCTTCTCCTTCTTTCTGGCTGTCTGGGGTTTGATCAATATCTGAAGAACCTGGTAGAGTTTGAATCTGATCCTAAAGGGAAATCATTAGAACATGATTGAACTTGCTTGGTGAAAACAAGGCTTAGAAATTAGCTTTTTAAATGTCATCAGCCTTCCTTCTTTCCTTCCTTCCTTCCCTCCCTCCCTCTCTTTCTTCTTTCCTTCCTTCCTTCCTTTCTTTCTCTTTCTTTCTTTCTTTCTTTCCTTCCTTCATTCATTCCCCCTTCCTTTCTTTCTTTTTCTTTCTTTCCTTCCTTCCTTCATTACCTCTTTCTTTCCTTCCTTCCTTCATTACCTCTTTCCTTCCTTCCTTCCTTCCTTCCCTTTCTTTCTTTCTTTCTTTCATTCTTTCCTTCCTTCCTTCATTCCCCCTTTCTTTCTTTCTTTCTTTCTTTCTTTTTCTTTCTTTCATTCTTTCATTCTTTCCTTCCTTCCTTCCTTCCTTCCCCCTTTCTTTTTTCTTTTTGTTTCTTTCCTTCCTTCCTTCTGTGATCTCTTTGTCCCTCCCTCCCTCCCTCTCTTTCAGTCTTGGTTGCAATAAAGTCTACAAAATCTGGAGTTCATCAAGGGTGTGTATTTCACATTTTTTATTGGCTCGTGACCAAACATTCTATTTCCTACACTTCCGTATATTAATACATTAAACAAGGGAGTGTTCCAAACAATATAATTAAAAGCCTGTCAGTCTATAAGAAGTCCTTGTCTCTTTCTCTCATTTTGGAAAATGGGGCCAGAACTGGGGGTCTGCCCGTTTCTACCAAAGTCCTTGGTCTGCAGGGCCAATATCTTCTCCATCCATGAATCCAGCTACCCTGGCTCCTGAGTGGAACTACAGCCTTAGATGAAATTGACTATGTTGACCTGTAGGAACATTTTCACCAGCACTGACCAATGATTGAAAGTGTGCAGGAAGCATCTGGGAGAGAAAACAGGTCTTAAGAATGCTCCTCAGAGAACTTCATGGATGGGTTCCAAAGTCACCCATGAACACAGTCTGGTGTGAAGGTGCTTGGAATTCTATCCTTTTTAATTTATTTATTTTTAATTTTATTATTAGAGTTGAAAGGGACCTTGCAGGTCATCTAGTCCAACCCCTGCTTGAGCAGGAGACCATACACCACCCCAGAGATGGCGGTCCAATCTCTTTTTGAATGTGTCGAGTGATGGGGCAGTTCTGTGTTAGCAAAAACTTCAGAAGAGAAGGATTTAGGGGTAGTGATTTCCAACAGTCTCCATATGGGTGAACAGTGCAGTCAGGCGGTAGGGAAAGCAAGTCAAATGCTTGGCTGCATAGCTAGAGGTATAACAAGCAGGAAGAGGGAGATTGTGATCCTGCTGTATAGAGCGCTGGGGAGACCCCATTTGGAATAATACTGTGCTCAGTTCTGGAGACCACACCTACAAAAAGATATTGACAAAATTGAAGGGCTACAAAAACAGTGGAAGGTCTTAAGCATAACACTTATCAGGAAAGACTTCATGAACTCCATCTGTATAGTCTGGAGGACAGAAGGGAAAGGGGGGACATGATCAAAACATTTAAATACATTAAAGGGTTAAATAAGGTTCACGAGGGAAGTATTTTAATAGGAAAGTGAACAGAAGAACAAGGGGGCACAATCCGAGGTTAGTTGGGGGAAAGATCAGAAGCAAAGTGAGAAAATATCATTTGGCTCAAAGAGTAGTAGATCCTTGGAACAAACTTCCAGCAGACGTGGTTGGTAAATCCACAGTCACTGAATTTAAACATGCTTGGGATAAACATAGATCCATCCTAAGATAAAATACAAGAAATAGTATAAGGGCAGACTAGATGGACCATGAGGTCTTTTTCTGCTGTCAATCTTCTATGTTTCTATGGGGCGTTCACAACCTCCACTGGCAAGCTGTTCCACTGGTTGATCGCTCTCACCGTCAGAAAATTCTTCCTTATTTCCAGGTTGAATCTCTCCTTGGCCAGCTTCCATCCGTTTCTGTAGGTCTGGCTCTCTGGTGTTTTGGAAAACAGTGTGACCCCCTCCTCACTGTGGCAGCCCCTCGAGTATTTGAAGACTGCTATCAAGTCCCCGCTGGCCCTCCTCTTCTCTAGACTATCCATGCCCAGTTCCTGCAATCTCTCTTTGTATGTCTTGGTTTCCAGCCCCCTTTATCATTCTGGTTGCTCTCTTCTGCACTTTCTCTAGAATTATGCTGCAACGTCCTACCGGTCAACGACTACTTCAGCTTCAACCGCAACAACACAAGAGCACGCAACAGATTCAAACTGAATACGAACCACTCCAAACTTGACTGTAAAAAATATGATTTCAACATTCGAGTTATCGAAGCGTGGAACTCATTGCCAGACTCAATTGTGTCAACCCCTAACCCCCATCACTTCTCCCTTAGACTCTCCACGATTGACCTCTCCAGGTTCCTAAGAGGCCAGTAAGGGGCGTATATAAGTGCACTGGTGTGCCTTCCGTCCCCTGTCTTTCCTTTCTCTCACTTATCATATATATTCTCTTCCGTTCATGTATCCTCTCCTCTAAGTTCACTTTACCCTTATATATATTACTGCTTGTCTATTTTTCTTCCTATGTATTTGTGTATTGGACAAATGAATAAATAAAATAAATTAAATAAATAATTTCAGTGTCCTTTTTGTAGTGAGGTTTCCAAAATCGAATGCAGTACTCTAGCTGTGGTCCGACTCGGGCATTATAGAATTATTCCAGTTCTATGCAGCACAAATCCTGCATAGGTCCGCTTTCTTTGGCTGGGGGGCAGGGGGTCTCAGTTCAAGACATAATATAGTTTTTGCAGACCATTTGGGAAGGGAGCATAAAACAACCGCTACTCCATTCAAGTGGGGGAAGTATCCAACGTGCTTCAACTGGAGCTAGTCCATTGCAAGGAATCCAAGATCTTTTAGTGAAGACCTCCACCTGCTGGCCACAGCTGAGAATGCAAAGCCCCTAGTGATGAGCAACGTAGCTGAGAAGTTATTTTATTTTATTTTAAATTAAAATATTTTGTTTTATTTTATTGTCAAGTATGTATTGGTAGTGTGCATAGATATATCACTCTTTATATACTGTACATGAGATCGGTACTAATAAGAGGGAAACATTAGGGGGGCGTTCGCCCAGGTTCGCCTGGTGCATCAGTTGCGACCCTATTTGGACCGGGAGTCACTGCTCACAGTCACTCATGCCCTCATCACCTCGAGGTTCGACTACTGTAACACTCTCTACATGGGGCTACCTTTGAAAAGTGTTCGGAAACTTCAGATCATGCAGAATGCAGCTGCGAGAGCAATCATGGGCTTTCCTAAATATGCCCATGTCACACCAACACTCCGCAGTCTGCATTGGTTGCCGATCAGTTTCCGGTCACAATTCAAAGTGTTGGTTATGACCTATAAAGCCCTTCATGGCATCGGACCAGAATATCTCCGGGACCGCCTTCTGCCGCACGAATCCCAGCGGCCAGTTAGGTCCCACAGAGTGGGTCTTCTCCGGGTCCCGTCAACGAAACAATGCCACTTGGCAGGACCCAGGAGAAGAGCCTTCTCTGTGGCGGCCCCGTCCCTCTGGAACCAACTCCCCCCAGAGATTAGAGCTGCCCCTACCCTCCTTGCCTTTCGTAAGCTACTCAAAAAACCCACCTCTGCCGCCAGGCATGGGGGAATTAAGACTTCTTCTCCCCCTAGGCTGATACAACTGTATGTATGGTATGTTTGTACGTATGCTGGTTTTATACATTAAGGGGTTTTAAGTTAGTTTTTAGTATTGTATTTTTACTGTATATTGTTCATGTATATTGTTCATGACTGTTGTTAGCCGCCCCGAGTTTTCGGAGAGGGGCGGCATATAAATCCAATAAATTGAATTGAATTGAATTGAATTAGGACAGGGGACGGAAGGCACGCTGGTGCACTTATGCATGCCCCTTACTGACCTCTTAGGAATTGGGAGAGGTCAGCAGTGGACAGTCTAAGGGTAAAGTTTTGGGGGTTTGGGGGAGAAACTACAGAGTCAGGTAATGTATTCCTCCTCCTCCTCTTCCTCTCTCTCCTCCTCCTCTTCCCCCTCCCCTCCCATAACTCTATCTCTCCAACATTATAAGTAGTACTAAACTTTTAAAACAACCAAAGAAAGAAAAAGAAACAACCCCCCTCCCCAAGTATATCCTCAATATCTAACATTCCATAAATCCCATATTCATCATTATTTATGGAGAAAGGGAAAGAGAAAGAGAAAAAGAAAAAAAAATCCCCCTCACTCCAACATTTAACTGATTCTTTTTATATGTTGGAAGCCGACCCGAGTCCTCGGAGAGAGGGGCAGCATATAAATCCAATCAAATAAATAAATAAATAAACAAACAAATAAACCATGAAGCAGATTCTTTGTCCCGACAAAAAAACCCTTTTTTATTAAGTTGCTGTGAATTCTTCTCATTCACACCCAGCGAAGACTTTCAAGGGTGAGTTGATAATCATAGACCTTACATGGCTTAGATGCCAGGCGGATATCTTCAAAACCTGGCAAGAGTCAGAGTCACGAACCAATTAAGTGAACTAATTGTCTCCTGAAAACTCCCCTCCTAGTTCACTCCTCTTTCATTCCCTATGGGAGGGGCCATTCATCTTTCTCCTTTGGCCTTACTCCAGTGAAGGGCTACCAAAATTTTTACTACCACATTGTGGGCGTGGCTTATGCAGGACACCCTGCATTTTCTTTCAACATATTTCAGTGCAAATTGAGTGCTCTGGGGTGGCGCTCCAATTTTGTGTTCTCCCCCCCCCCATGTCTGGGCAGCAGCCCACCCCTGCTTTACTCCCAAGTTGACCCTTGTTCCTTTGTTTGGCAGCTCTGAGCATGCGTTCCAGCTGTTCATTTGCCTCACTGATGTCTGACTCCAAAGGCAGCTGATAACTGTCAGACGACCCTGGTTCCCTCTCTGCCTCGGATGCGGAACAGTCATCCAAGCCTTCCCAAGACTCCAGGACTGGCCATGTTCCTCCTCAATCTCCCCACTGTCCCAATCTGCTGATAGCTCCACTGGCTGCTGTTCTTCAGCCCCACTTATCTCCAACTCCGAAGGTAGCTGATAAGTGCCGGACAGACCTGGTCCCATCTCTGCCTTGGACAAAGAGCACTCTTCCGAGCCTTCTCCAGACTACAGGACTGTCCCATGTTCCTCCCCAACCTCCACCCCATCCGAATCTGCGGCCAGCTCTGCTGGCTGTTGGAGGACCACAACACATATAGGACCCTCCAAACCTGGCAACTTTTAAGACTTGTGGACTTCAACTCCCAGAATTCCTTAGCCAGCAAAGTAGTATAGTGTTCCAAAGCATAGCATAGCATAGCATAGCAGGCTGGGGAATTCTGGGAGTTAAAGTTCAAAAGTCTTAAAGCTGCCAAGTCTGGAGACCCCGATACAAAGAATGGCAGATGATACAGAGATTAATCATTGAATGGCATATCTGTGAAATATATTTACAAAGTACAGTAGGTAGGTTTCTCAACGTGATTCAGAAAAGCCCAGAGTAGCTAAGTGGAACCCACAAATTCAACTTTTTGGGCTGCTCGCCCTGTGCTGCCTTTGCTAATTGGGCCCAGCTCCTCTTTGATGCTTCCCACTTGATCCTTTGACAGCTAAGAACATGGTTTCTGTGAGCCAGGATTGCCCATACACGACTCAACCTTGCCGTAACTTGACTTTTGATGGTTAATGGTTGGTATGATATGGATACGGTTGCAAGGAAGTCTCAACTAGGTGGCTTTGAACCAGCGTAGTGGTCGACCACCTTCCAACTTCATCATCTGTGGCAGTGGCTTGAATAAAACATAAAACGAAGTCTTGGTTGACTCTCCTTTTCTGCTCAGTAAGTCCTTCGCTCCTCGTAGGCCTCCCAGAGAGGACTTGGGTCTTCCTTGGGCCAGAAAGAACCGTTATCTTGGAGAGGCGCTGGATCTGAAGACTCCTCGGGAGATCCCGAAAGGATCTTGAGCCCCGGGAGGTCATTGGCTGCAGCCGCCATGAAAGAGGAGAAGGGCGAGTTTGAAGAGGCGGAGAAAACAGCTGGGTAGTGGACGTCTTCGAGAGGGTGGAAGGAATACGGCTGGATTCCAGAGAGGGATACATTCCAGTTGGGGTTTCTACAGTGGGAAGAAGCTGTTCCCGGTTCGTGAGCCGAAAGGCAGCTGGAGATTGGAGCTACTTGGAGAGGTTCTGGACATGTTTCCAACTGGCCGAGGTTGTCCGGCACAGATTGTTCCCAGGAGTCTCTCTGTTGGGAGGAAGAAAGAGGGGATGCATTTAATGATCCAAAAGTGTTGAAGGAGAATAAGTTTCACCCCCTTTCTCCCTGCCCCCATCTCACTCCAGGAGAAGGATACTGCAAAATCCCCATTTCCTCTCAATTATCTGGGACTCAGGATACAGAGAATAGATGGGGTGGGGCCTGTCAGAGGTGGCATTTACTGGTTCTCCAAACTACTCAAAATTTCTGCTACCAGTTCTCCTAGCTACTCAAAATTCCTGCTACAATTTCTCTGAATTACTTACAATTTTTGCTACCAGTTCTCCTGACTACTCAAAATTTCTGCTACCAGTTCTCCGAACTACTTAAAATTTCTGCTACCAGTTCTCCGAACTACTCAAAATTTCTGCTACCAGTTGTTCTGTCTGGGTCATTCCGGAAGCCAATACCAACCCAAAAATAGAAGCCAGACACACAGGTAAAAAGCAAAGGCAGTTTATAAAATTCAAGAAAAACACAGGTAACAGAAAATGTCCTTACAAACAGGAAAATGCTGTATCTTCAGATATATCCACAAAGGCAAAAGTCCATGCAGCAATACAGGATTCTTGCTGCCAAGACGAGGCTGTAGATAGCAGACCTACACCTCCCATGGGTCTTCCAAACTGCTGGGCCACAAGCCAGGAACAGAGACGCCGAGAACAAAGCAGGACACCGTAACTCCAACTGATAACACTCCACATGGCTTCAAGGGCTTGCCTGCCTTTTAAACCCTGCTAAGGAGGACCACACCCAAGCCCAGCTGTTCCTAATTCAATGCTGATAATACTTCCTTAATTGCTCCTTTCTCTGATCTGAACGTCTCTGTCGCATGTCAATGACGGCTTGTGCTTCATCACCTAATGATTCCAAGCTACTGGCTGGGGAGAGGGCCCCCCCCCCCGGGGCTCTCGTGCTGTTCTCCTTCATCCCATTCCTGACTTTCCTCTCCCCTGTCCGACTGTTCAGCCCCCTCCTCTTCGCTGTCATCCTCCTCCGGGCATGGAGCCAGCAGAGACACAGCCGGTCCCTGAGCACCACAACACCAGTTCTCCAAACTACTTAAAATTTCCACTACCAGTTCTCCAAGCTACTCAACCTCCAACTAGCTGGAGAACCCTGGGAGTTGAAGTCCACAAGTCTTAAAGTTGCCAACTTTGAAGGCCCCTGGACTGTATGGTGCATTCAAAACCCCCCAAAATTAACCGAGGTCCTTCTCCATTTTGCGCCCGTTGCCCTCTACTTACACCGAAATGATGGGCTGAATCGCTTGGAAAAGATGGTGTTGAGTTGCCAAGGAGAGAAGAGGCTCCAGTCGGAAGGTATCCAGCCCGTTGGTCCACATACTGATCGATTAAGTGGGCATCCAGAGACAAAGAATATCCCTGAGTGCCTGGGGATTCATAAGCCAATGGCTTGGGGAGCAAAGAGGAGCTGTAGGCTTCGCTGGAAATATCTTTGCTGTTGTGCAAGTCCATATCTGTCGCCAAGGATCTTCGAACGCCGTAATAACTGGACGCTGTGGGAGAACCTTTGGGCCATGAAGAAATGGATGAGAAGTGGTACGATAGAGGTGGAAAGGGAAAACAGGGATATATATATATGTAGAAAGTTAGCATCCACCCACTCTCCTAGAAGAATGAAATATTCTAGGAAATACTGTATTAAAAAGCAAGGACATTTCTCCCCAAAGAGAAATAAAAATCTTAAAGGAAAGAGAAACTTAACCTCAGCTCTGAACCAGACAATCTACAAAACAGGATTGTGGGATTACAATCCTACAGGACATAATAGGATTAGCCCCCTACCCATCTAACATCAGAGCTGTTCCAGAGATCGTGATGGCTATTGCCTCTTGATAGATTGGTGATAGACAGACAGACAGGCAGGCAGGCAGACAGACAGACGGACAGGTCCATCCATCCATCCATCTACCTACCTACCTACCTACCTACCTATCATCTCTCTCTCTCTCTCTCTCTGTCTGTCTGTCTGTCTGTCTATCTATTTCTATCTCTATCTAACATATACCCTTTCACATACAGTATTTAAATGTTTCGATCATGTCCCCCCCCTTTCCTTTCTGCCCTCCAGACTGTACAGATTGAGTTCATTAAGTCTTTCCTGTTAAGTTTTATGCTTAAGACCTTCCACCATTCTTGTGGCCCGTCTTTGGACCCGTTCAATTTGATCAATATCTTTTTTGTAGGTGAGGTCTCCAGAACTGGACACAGTATTATTCCAAATGGGGTCTCTCCAGCGCTCTATACAGCGGGATCACAAGCTCCCTCTTCCTGCTTGTGATACCTCTAACTATGCAGCCAAGCATTCTACTCGCTTTCCCTGCCGCCTGACCGCACTGTTCACCCATTTTGAGACTCAGAAATCACGACCCCTAAATCCTTCCCTGCTGAAGTTTTTGCTAACAGACCTACCAATACAATACTCAGATTGAGGATTCCTTTTCCCCAAGTACATAGCCGAAGATTATTTTTAAAAAAAAAATAGGAGGAATTGGGATAGCGATGTAGTTATAAAAGTGAAATACTTACTGGGCAGTGGAACAAATGATGATTGAGAGCTCATAACGCCTCCCTGAAAGAGAAACACAACATCTGGGATTTTTAATAACTTTTTAAAGGGGTTTTAGTTTTAGATAATGTTTGACTTTTTTTATCCCTTTTTATCTATTTATATTGTATTTTTTATTATTGTTGTAAGACGCCCTGAGTCCTTCGTGATTGGGCAGCATAGAAGTTGAATAAACAAACAAATAAACATACATACATGCAAACTTTGTAAACTCCTTAAAACCCATCTCTGTCGTCAGGCATGGGGGAACTGAGATAACTTCCCCAGGCCTATACGGTTTATGTATGGTATGTTGTGTGCATGTTTTTTAAATTATGGGTTTTTAGTTTTAATTATTAGATTTGTATTATATATTGTTTTCTATTACTGTTGTGAGCCGCCCCGAGTCTACGGAGAGGGGCGGCATAAAAATTAAATAAATAAATAAATAAATAAATAAATACTCATATTACTTCCAAGTTCAGCCCATAAAATATTTGCTAATGCTTTATACTTTTTCACGTTTAATAAAGGAAGGAGGCTGAGGAATAATCCTATTAGCAGCATGCAAGTAACTGAACTGACTTGAAACGAAATCCTGTTTATTGGGCTTTCTTGGCTGGTATGTTCTGGTGAAACCTACTTTCGGAATAAGAACCTAAGAACCTAAGAAGAGTCCCACAGTGGCCCAACAATTGTCCATGGGGATCTTGAGCAGAAAGAGAAGTCAAAACCCTCCCCTTCCCTGCTTGACCCCCAACAAATGGGACCCAAGGGAACCCTGCCTACCTCAATCAACTTAGTTTTCTTAATGGTGAGTTTCAAGCCATTAGGGTTAGAAGATGGGATAACAAATAATGGATGGAAACTCATAGAACCAATCTAGAATTAAGAGGAAATTTCCTTGACGGTGGGAACGATTGGAAAAACTTGCCTCCAGAAGTTGTGGATGCTCCATGAGTGGAGTTTTTCAAAGAGAGATTGGACAATCATTTGTCTAAAATAGTACAAGATCTCCTGCCTAAGCAGGGGGTTGGACTAGAAGACCTCCAAGGTCTCTTCCAACTGTCTTTTATGCTACATTTTGTATGTGTTATGTAAAAAGAATTACTTTATAGTAGATTAGCTGCCATATTGATATCCAGACCCAATGTTTGACCGTCTGGAGAAGAAAAAGAAGCTAAGCCAAGCTAGTTTTTGGCCTAGATAATAATAATAATAATTAATAATAATTCATTAGATTTGTATGCCACCCCTCTCCGCAGACTCAAGGATCTCCAGGGAGAATGATGAGAAAGATAGCACTGTTCTCCTTTCGGAACTCATTCAAGGGCATTCTTTCTTCTAGTTTTCTAGCTCATCAATTACACACAACCCAACCGCCCTGAATAGCAAATGCCACCATGAGCTTTCAGCCGAGCAAGGCAAAACGTGACCCTCTTCAGTTTGCATACTGTAAACAGGAGTTTCCTGCCCTAGCAAGCAACCAAATTTAGAGGTCTGGATTTGAATTAAAATTTGCCAGTGTCAAGATTACCATTTGGTGACCAACACCCAGCTTCCACCTGGGCACCAGCTAGGCCATGGAAATTAGCTCATTTAGAGCTCATGGCTGTTACCAGCGAGAGGGTAAAAACAGAAAGCAAACCAGAATAGAGTAGAGTAGAATAGAGTAGAATGATATATATAAGAATAGAATAATAGAATAGAATAGAATACAGAATAGAATAGAATAATATTAGAATAGAATAGAATATATCAGAATAGAATAGAATATATCAGAATAGAATAGAATAGAATAATATATAGCAGGATAGGATAGGATACAACAGGACAGGATAGAATTTGAATTCAAACAGAAGAGAATAGAGTAGAACAGAACAGAACAGAATAGAAAATATCAGAAATGAATCGAATCATATCGAATCAAATCAAATAGAATAGAAAAGAATTCTTTATTGGCCAAGTGTGATTGGACACACAAGGAATTTGACTTTGGTGCAGATGCCCTCAGTGTACGTAAAAGAAAAGATACATTTGTAAAGAATCATGAGGTCCAACCACTTAATGATTGTCACAGGGGTCAAATAAGCAATGCAGAAACTATCAATATTAATAAAAATATTAAGGATACAAGCAACAAGTTACAGTCATACAGTTCTAAGCGAGTCTGCGGAGAGGGGAGGCATACCAATCCAATAAATAATAATAATAATAATGATGAGAGAAAACTAGTAGTAATAGTAGTGAAAACTTAGTAAACAGTTTGACAGTATTGAATTTAGAGACAGCAAATGACAGGATCAGTGGTGGTTTGCTACCAGTTTGCATCAAATTGGGCGAACCAGGAGCGCCGGTGGTGGGAGCTCCATCCACTCCTCCGGTTGTCTCTGTGCATACACAGAAGCGCCCCCCACGCGCACACACTCCCCATAGCGAACTGGCAGTGACGGAATTTGAAACCCACTACAGGGCAGGGATTATTTGGAAGATAAAAGGGCAGCATTTTACGAGCCCGAGTAGCGTTGCATTTGCTAACAAATAACAGATAACACGCCTTAATAATCTCCCATCTGGGCTTGAACGCACCTGTCGCGAGGGGAATTTTTGCTTTGGTAAAACGTATCCAAAGATAAGTTCAGAGGGACGAGTCAATTCCTTCCTCTTCATCTCGGCTATTTTCGTGCACCTGCTGTTTGCTCACCATTTATTGCATCTCTTGTCCAACAACAATATTGATGCGTCGCACCGGTAGAGCAAGCAACGTGGGCGGAAGGCTCTCTGTGCAAATAAGGAAGCAGTTCCCTCCAACCGACCGGAGTGAAAACTGATCATAAAGATTGCACATCAGTGATCCTACCCAGATAGTCCCCAAATTACAACAGGTTGTTTAGTGACCGGTGAGAGTTCCGATGGACCTACCTAAGAGCTATGCACAACCTAGAATCGAAATTCCGATGCTTGGCATCCTTGTGGCCAATTGACTGCATTGATGGTTGTTTGCAGCGTCCTGCAGTCGCGTGACAATCTTTTGCGACAGAGTTGTGAAAAACCGAAACAGGATTTCTGGTTTTTGGTGAAACTGCACCACAAGCCATTGGTTCATTTAATGACGGTCACGTTTAACAAGTGCCATAAAGAATATTATAAAATTGGGTTGGTTACACAATTGGCCCATTTTACGACCATTGTAGCATATGACCATGATGAGGAGGCTCCATTATGAATGGAACTCAAAGAATAGAAAAGAATGGAATGGAATGGAATGGAATAGAATAGAATAGGACAGAATAGAATAGAATAGAATTCAGAATAGAACAGAACAGTACAGGATAGAATTCTTTATTGGCCAAGTATGATTGGACACACAAGCAATATAGTATAGTATAGTATAGTATAGTATAGTATAGTATAGTATAGTATAGTATAGTATAGTATAGTATAGTATAGTATACAGTAGTATAGTATAGTATAGTATAGTATAGTATAGTATAGTATAGTATAGTATAGTATAGTATAGTAGAATAGAATAGAATAGAATAGAATAGAATTCTTTATTGGCTAAGTGTGATTGGACACACAATGAATTTGTCTTTGGTGCAGATGCTCTCAGTGTACATAAAAGAGAAATATACATTCATCAAGAATCAGGAGGTCCAAGACTTAATGATTGTCATAGGGGTCAAATAATCAGGAAACAATCAATATTAATAAAAATCTTAAGGATGCAAGCTACAAGTTACAATCATACAGTCATAAGTGAGAGGAAAAGGGTGATAGGAATGATGAGAAAAATCTAGTAGTAATAGTTGGGCAGACTTAGTAAAAAGTTTGACAGTGTTGAGGGAATTATTTGTTTAGCACAGTGATGGCGTTTGGGGGTAAAATGTTCTTGTGTCTAGTTGTCTTGGTGTGTGGTGCTCCATAGTGACGTTTTGAGGGTTTTGAAGGACAAGTTCTATAATATTGCATATTGTTCAGCATAGAAGAGCCCCTACCAAATGCGACTATAGCCATTGGTTTGTGCGAACCCTTGCAACATGATCCCCTCCCCCTGAAAATTAAATTAAATGTAAAATACATATAGCAAATATTGGGGCTTCCTGCCTAAGGAACTCCCATTTTTAGCCATGGTTAAAGGTTGCTGCATCCGAGCCGGGGTTTGGAGAAGGAAGGTAGGAGATGGCGACTTACATTTCGCCATAAACTGCTCGTCTGCCTTGAGCGCTTTTCAGCCAAAAGGTCCTTCACTGTGTGTTTGACCCGCACACCTTGATAAACACGCTTGCCGTAGTCTGCGGGAACTAAAGGAGACAAGAGAGGTGAGAAAGAAAGGAAGGAATCTCATAAGGCAGGGCTCTCCAACCTTGGCCACTTTAAAATTTGTGGACTTCAACTCCTAGAATTCTGTCCTTTCGACAGAAAATCAACCATATTACAAATAATACAAATATGGTACATGCAGTATACATCTACAGTATACTTACAATGTATACATCTACAGTTCTTACAGTATGTGTGTGTGTGTGTGTGTGTGTAAGTCCCAGTGGGTATGGCTAGCTGATGAGGCCAAAATCCCTTAATTTTCAAATTCAGCAAAAAAACATGTGACATATATATATATATATATATATTTACACAGGGCAAAACCCGAACTCAGAACAATCTACATATATATATATATATATATATATATATATATATATATATATATATATGTTACAATGAAAATTAAAGAAGACTATGATAGATCTATTTCGGCCCATTCAATTGAATGGAGTTAGCAGTGTTTTAATGCCCAGATGCCCTTCCTGTCACCAATATGGAGTTTTGTTTAGCAAATACAGTAATCCCTTGTTTTTCGCGAGGGATGCATCCCAAGACCACTAGTGAAAAACGAATTTCCGTGAAGTAGAGGAAAGATAGTTTTTTTAATGTATTTAACGAGTATTTTGATTTTTAAAACCCACTCTTTGAATTAAACAGTCATTCTGTAATGTTTCTCAGCTGGAACTATATGTGATATCCTACCAGTTTCTTTAATAGAGTACAGGAGTACTGTAGAAGTATTTTATGAATTTTTAATGGATTTAAAATTTTCAATGGATTTAAGCCCCCTTTGAAAACCCGTGAAGTAGCAAATCCACAAAAACTCTTTTGGGACCATGCACATTGCACATTAAAAAACAAGCAAACCCAGAGCTGAAACCCTGACTTCTGGGGGTCATAACCTGAAGACACACAAACAAACACCCCGGTCACAGAAAGAATCTACCCTGTGGAAGTGAGAAGCAATCTGAGAGGAACTTTCAGTTATAACTTTCAAATAACTTTTGTTATTTGAGGATGCATTTAATCTTTTAGGAAACAATGCAACCGCAAAACCAGAGCATCTTCCAAGCTCAAACAAAGTGTCCGGTGGGGAAAATTCTTTGATCTTTTGTGTGTATTGAGCTACCGTTCCAAACATGAATATCTTGTGCTATTTATTTAGCATATGGCATTTATTTAGGGTTTTGTTCTGCTTGGAAAATAAGGACAGATTAGGAGTGGTAATCCATAGAAAGCCTTTTCAAGATCTACTACAATGGAAGGGCTGGCCAATACATCTTTAGATCTATTCTATCCCGATTTTAGCTGCAAGTGATCTAAAAAGGAAGCAGACCCATCCTTCCTCCACTTAAATAAAAAAATATTTATAGGAATCAATTGTGATCAGAAATAACTACCTGTGCACCCAGTCAATACAGAGGATAAAAGCAAATTCGAGCTATCGGTTTCCTGGTTTGTCTGGAGCTTAAGACAGAGAGCAAAGCTGGTTTAAGATTCAGCCTTAGGATAAAACTGCACTTTGTTTTTATTTAAATAAAACTAGCTGGAAAACTCCCTTTCCTTCTGTCCTGAAGGAAAAGGGTTCTTTCCCCCATCTCTAGTCAGCTAAGATGTACTCCTCAAATACAATAATTCAAATATTTCAAACACAAACTGTCTGAACCATTTCAATTGGCAGCATTTGAAATCAAGATTTCCCTGTGTTTTGTGGTTCTGTGGAATTAACTTTCTGATACTGATAGTAAATTTCCTGAGCTGGAAGTTCTATTTCTGATAGTTTTGAGGGAAGGAATTTACAGGCAGTTCTTGATTTAACAATTTGGGGGAAGAATTTCCATTGCCAAGTAAGAGGCTGTTTACCAACTTGTGCCTGATTTTACAAACTTCTACGCCACTGTTGCTAAGCAAATTAATACACACATCAAGTGGATCACGTCAATACTTACCAGTTTCCATGCTCAAGAAGGGATTATTTTTCTCTCTGTAAATTTAGCAGAATGTTGGAGGAAATCAGTCGTCATGAACTTGGATGCTCTTGTAGAAGACTCTGTTTCTCACTCACGCTCACTTTGAGCTAAGCAGAAATGGCTTTTTCCGCAATTTTAGAAGACATCTCAGAAATGCATTCTGTAGGATTTGTATAAATGCAAATCCTTTGATGTCTGTTTAGATGCAATTTGCATAGTCAGCGAGGAGCAGGGTGAAAAGGCGCTTTCACTGAGCCAAAATGCATAATTTTAGGACCGAGAGCACAAGAGAGGAGGGATGGATGGACACAGACAGATAAATGTTTGCTTTTACAAATAAACTCTTTCTACAGGGACATGTTAAATCCAGAATGTTTAAGATTGTGAGGAGTCCAACAATTAATCATTAGAAAGGATATTGAGTATTTGCAATTGTCAAAAAATTTGCTTTATAGGTAGTCTGCGGAGAGGGGCGGCATACAAATCCAATCAATAATAATAATAATAAATAAATTTTCTATGTCTTGTCTGGATAGCTTACAATACAATCCAAACTCCTGTGGATACGACGCAAAGAGAGTTTTCCCCATTTCCCATTGTTCTCTAGTTAAAAAGCTGTTCCTTAACTTTATTTCAATCTATTTTATCATCATAACAATTTTTAATAAACTATAAATAACAAAAGACAAAAAAAATCCTCAACCATATATCGCATTTATTAATGATCTCTGCATTCCTTTGCATAAGCTTTTCTGGAGAATTTATAGCAATCTTAAAAGTTACTCTGGTGCAAAGTAATATTTTACATGCTTAAACACATTAACATAAGACACAGACTTTACAATCCAAACTATTATTTAAAATGAAATTCCTCCTGGGAGGAGTTAAAAGGTTACCATAAAGACAAACATAAAATGAAATTTTATCTGCACTCAAGAGCTAGTTCTGGATGCACCTTTCCATTTTAGCATCATTTTGGAAAACAAATGCCTCTTGGGAAAAGGTTTTATTTTAAAGGTTTGGGAAAAGGTTTTATTTTGTTTGGATATTTCATATTACTATCTAAGTTTTCTGTCAGGAAATTTCTCCTTAGTTCTAAGAATAGTTTGACTCCCTCGTCTTTGTGGCAACCCCTGAGATATTGGAACACTGCTATCATGTCTCCCCTGGTCCTTCTTTTCATTAAATTAACCATGCCCAATTCCTGCAACCATTCTTCATATATTTTAGCCTCCAGTCCCCTAATCATTTTTGTTGCTCTTTTCTTCTTTTTCTAGTCTCGATATCCTTTTTGCATTGTGGTGACCAAAATTGAATGCAGTATTCCAAGTGTGGCCTTGCCAAGGCCTTATAAAGAAGAAAGAAAAAGAAAAGAATAGAATTTTATTGGCCAAGTGTGATTGGACACACAAGGAATTTGTCTTGGTGCATATGCTCTCAGCGTACATAAAATAAAATATACATTTGTTAAGAATCATGTGGTACAACACTTAATGATTGTCATAGGGGGTCAAATAAGCAATGAAGAAGCAATATTAATAAAAATCTTAGGATATAAGCGGTATTAACACTTCATGTGATCTTGATTCTTTCCCTCTGTTAATGCAGCCTAGAACTGTGTTGGCTTTTTTGGCAGCTGCTACACACTGCTGTGCACACTGGTTTGTCACTGGTTTGTTTTGTCCTTCTAAGGGGTGTGCATAAGCTCACCATCCTGCCTAACATCCTTGTGTTACTGTTCTATTGTCCTCATTTATCTGTGCTTATGTTTATACCTATACTTGCTACCTTGTACATGTTTGACAAACAAATAAAATAAAATAAATAAACATTCTTCCAACAGTAGGAACGGTATGGGGCAAGGGAAATAGTGAGAAGAGCCTTGTAACTTGCACCAAAGTTTACAACAATTCTGGACCACAAAACACCTTCCTTCATCTTTTTATTATCTCTTAATCTTTGGTTTCTTAGCCTGCAAAACTAAATGGAGGCTTTCCCCACGGAGCAGGTTTGGGTGAACCAATAATAATAATAATAATAATAATAATAATAATAATAATAATAATAATAATAATAATAATAATAATAATAATAATAATAATAACAACAACAACAACAACAACAACAATAATAATAACAACAACAACAACAATAATAACAACAACAATAATAATAATAATTTATTAGATTTGTATGCCGCCCCTCTCCGAAGACTCGGAGCGGCTCACAACAATACACAATGTACAAATCTAATGTTAAAAGAACAATTTAAAACATAAAAAAACATAGTACTGTATAAGCAATAATCCCATTAAACCCGGAACCATCTCTCAAGAACCTTCGTTTCTGTGTCGGACCTAACCCCGCGATGCTCTCTTGATGTTTTGACAGGCCGGCTAGGTCCCGCCCTCCTATAGACACGCCATTGGCTGCTTCGTGCGCCTCCGGCGCCTTCATTGGCTGGCAAAATTAATCCGAGCGGCTCGTGAGCACGCAGGTTGTGGGGAGGGGGGGAGTTTGGTCGCGTCGGACGTCGGACGGCCGGGAAACACTCGGTAACTATGGAAACGCGGCCTAGTGGGTGCCCCCGGGCCTTGGCTCCCCGAATCGGAGGGCGTTTTTGTTCCCCCAGACTCCGTTTTTTCGCCTCGAGAAGCCTCGAGCGGGGACCTGTCTTCCGTTCCGCCTGGTGGGTGTGAGTGGACGCCGTACGGAAGGGCGAGGCACCGGGGAGGGAGGGAGGGAGCGGCTCAGTGGATGGCCGGGGTGAGGGGGCCATTTGGCCAGGTGGGCTTTCAAGCTATGCGGAGCCTTGGCCTTGGCCGAGCCGGTGGGGGATTAGTGGAACTCATGTCCGGCTTTATTCTGGAGGACTCCGGGTCGGGGAAGGTGCTTTGTTTTTCTCAGGAGGGGCCAAAAAAAACCACCCCCCACCAGAAAGGGAGACTAACATTGTATATTATTTTATATGATATTATATAATATTATATATGTAGATAATGTAAAATGTAGTCCATTGTGTTATGTTATATAGCATGTATGTTTGCGTGTTTTTAGTAGTATGTACTTTATAATTTAATTTGTATTTGATTCGGTATGGCTGCCTGCTCCAGCTTTGGGCAGCCTATAAAAACCACAAAAATTGTGAAAATAAATTTAGATATTCTCCCTTATTTTATCTCCCTCTGTCTGTCTGTTTCTCTCTCTCTCTCTCTCTCTCATCTCTTTTTCTAATCTATAACTATCTATCTATCTATCTATCTATCTATCTATATATCTATCTATCTATATATCTATCTATCATCTATCTATCATCTATCTATCATCTATCTATCTATCTATCTATCTATCTATCTATCTATCTATCTATCTATCTAACTATCTAACTATCTATCTATTTATCATCTATCTGTATCCATCCATGCATCCATCCATCCATCTAGTGGTGGCTTGTAAATGATTTTTCTACCAGTTTGCACAATGCTTCTGTGCATGCGCAGAAGCTTCTGGGCATGTGCAGAAGCGTCCTGGGTGGGTGGGCATGCGCAAAACTCTCCCAACAAGCCATCCATCCGTAGCATTTTGTTTGTAAATGTTGTCTATACCATACACTAGGGTAGGCAAAGTTACCTCTTCTATGACATGTGGTCTTCAACTCCCAGAATTCCTGACTTAGCATGATTGGCTCAGGAATTCTGGGAGTTGAAGTCCACAAGTCATAGAAGAGCCAACATTGCCCACCCCTGCTATACACAGTATGTCTATAGAATATACTGTATAACCATAGGTAATATATATGTAACACCGTATAGCATACGATGCATATATTATAATATATGTATGTGCATTTATTTATCCTTTTTTTTCTTTATTGCCTGCCCTGCCCTTTGGACTATTATTATTATTTTATTATTTATTAGATTTCTTTGCCGCCCCTTTCCGTAGACTCGGACTGAAGGACTTTCGTTGTGACTTGGCTGGAAATTCATTGCAGACGGCTTGCTCTGAAGCTCTTCCTCACAGCAAATCGTCGCAATTGCGGAATTAGACCAGGATGCTTTTCTAAAGACCGTAAAGTCCGCAGGATAGTTGGAGTTGGGAGGTGCGTTGGGAAGAATTCCAGTTCTTCCCATCAGCCCCTTTCCAAGGCTGGGGGTCAGGGGACGGAAGACCTCCTTTGGGATGTGAGAGAGACACCACCACCATCTTTCTCTGATTGTCCCGCAGGGTTGTGGCCATGCCTCCTGGGAAGACGGGGGAGAAAGAGACTTTGGTCCTACAGTGTGAATGGGAAATCTGCAGTTTCGTGGCCTCGAAGATGGAAGAGTTTTGCGAACACGTTTCCCAGCACCTACAGCAGCATCTGCAGGGCAAGGAGGAGGACAGTGAAATGGATTCTCTTGGTAAGGGGCACGTGGGGCAGGTTTGGTTCTCAATGCAACCGAGTCTTCCAGGAGAGGTTGCAGGATGTCAAGCTATGATGCAGATAAAAAGGGTTGGGTCCATCCCCCTGACTTTTTTGACCTCCTTGGACATCGCTGTGACACTTATTTGCTTTTAATATGAGCCGTGTGGCGTTCCTCTGAAAATTGGCTCAATGCTTCTCTTTATTCCAGAGGTCTTCAAACTTGGCAACTTTAAGTTTGGTTCCGAGTCTCCAGAGAGGGGCAGCATACAAATCTAATAAATAAATAATTAAGACTTGTGGATTTCAACTCCCAGAATTCCCCACAAGCATAGCTGGCTGGAGAATTCTGGGAGTTGAAGTCCACAAGTCTTAAAGCTGCCATGTTGGGGATCCCTGTACTACACGGTGCACTGAAAAATAAAAAAATCAACTGACGCCCTTCTCCATTTAACTCCGTTGTCCTCTACTTAAACTGAAATAATGAGCTGAAGTGCACAAGTCTTAAAGTTGCCAAATTTGGGGATCCCTGGACTACACGGTGCACTAAAAAAATCAACCAAGGTCCTTCTCCATTTAACTCCATTGTCCTCTACGTACACTTAAATAATGAACTGAAGTCCAAAAGTCTCAAAGTCGCCAAGTTTGGGGACCCCTGATCAATTCCCTTCCTCCTCCTTGTTAGAAGAATGGATTGGTTTCATTAGAAAACCAATACTACTTTAAATTACCTTTCTGGTTCAGTGCCAGGCAGCTAGCCAATTGGCCTTTCTTATTGCAGATGGTCCTGTAAGTCATTGGGGTTTGCCCAAAGCTCCCACTAGAATTGCAAGGGAGAAGTTGCAGCCCCCTCACTACCTTAGTTAACTTCTATCCGTGTAAACTTGAAGCAGATGAAGGTGAGAATTGCTGTGGTCAAGGGACAGTTGGAGAAGGCAGGATTAATCTAAACTGAGTTTGAAAGGGCATCAAGCAGCTAAAGAAAGGGAGATTAGTTGAGAAAAGTTTGAGAAAGTTACTTTTCCTGGGTTCTTTTTTTTACTTAAAAAGATTTATTTATTTATTTTATTTTATTTTATTTTATTTTTTGAATTTGTATGCCGCCCCTCTCCGGAGACTCGGGGCGGCTAACAGCAACAATAAAGCAGTGTACAATAGTAGTCTGATGTTAGAAATAATTAAAAGCCCATTAATATAAAAAAACCCAAACATACATACATACATACATACCATGCATAGAATTGTAAAGGCCTAGGGGGAAGAGGGTCTCAATTCCCCCATGCCTGACGACAGAGGTGGGTTTTAAGCAGCTTACGAAAGGCAAGGAGGGTGGGGGCAATTCTAATCTTTGGGGGGAGTTGGTTCCAGAGGGCCGGGGCCGCCACAGAGAAGGCTCTTCCCCTGGGTCTCGCCAAGCGACATTCTTTAGTTGACGGGACCCGGAGAAGATCCACTCTGTGGGACCTAACTGATCGCTGGGATTCGTGCAGCAGATAATTTAGTGTTAAATCAGAAGAGCTTCGGTTTTATAAATCTCATCCAGAAATGGGAGAGTTGGAAATTTGCAAATCTGTCTCTCGCAGGCAAATCTTCGTGCTTGCTCTGTGAACTTTCTGTTTTCCCTCCCCAGAAGAATACGCTTGCCTCTGGCAGGAGTGTGGCTTTTGTTCCCCCGAGAGTCCCGCAGAGCTCGTCCGTCATGTCTACTTCCACTGTTACCACACCAAGCTGAAGCAGTGGGGGATGCATGCCTTACAGAGCCAATCCGACTTATCTACCTGCCAGCTGGACTTTCAAAGCCGGAACATAATCCCTGAGATCCAAGAGAACTTCCTCTGTCTTTGGGAATACTGTGAGGTAAGAAATGGGCTGGGAAGACGGATGGTCTTTCCCAGGGATGTGGTCACACCTGCCCTGACTTAGGAAAGAAATACAGTGACACCTTGTCTTACAAACTTAATTGGTTCCGGGACAAGGTTCTTAAGGTGAAAAGTTTGTAAGACGAAACAATGTTTCCCATAGGAATCAATGGAGAAGCGATTAATGTGTGCAAGCCCAAAATTCACCCCCTTTGCCAGCCGAAGTGCCCGTTTTTGCGCTGCTGGGATTCCCCTGAGGCTCCCCTCCATGGGAAACCCCACCTCCGGACTTCTGTGTTTTTGCGATGCTGCAGGGAAATCCCCGGAGGGGAATCCCAGCATCGTAAAAACGAGTGCAGCAGTAACATTGCAGCACCACAAAAACACCGAAGTCCTCGAAGCCCCACCTCCGGACCTCTGTGTTTTTGCGATGCTGGGATTTCACTGAGGCTCCCCTCACTGGGAAACCCCACCTCCGGACTTCCGTTGCCAGCGAAGCACCCGTTTTTGTGCTGCTGGGATTCCCCTGCAGCATCACAAAAACACGGAAGTCCGGAGGAGGTGGAGTTTCCCATGGAGAGGAGCCTCAGGGGAATCCCAGCAGCACAAAAACGGGTGCTTCGCTGGCAACGGAAGTCCGGAGGTGGGGCAGCCCAGCGGTGGGGGTGGGTTTGTAAGGTGAAAATAGTTTGTAAGAAGAGGCAAAAAAATCTTAAACCCCGGGTTTGTATCTCGAAAAGTTTGTATGACAAGGCGTTTGTAAGACGAGGTATCACTGTACTCTTGACTCCCATTTACTTTTACTAAAGACCAAGTGATTACAGTTCAGCCAGTGGTGGTCTCCTACAGGTATGGTCAGGCACGCAGAACCGGTAGAAAAATTTTGGTCAGGTACGCAGAACCAGTAGGAAAAAAAAATGATTTTTTTTCTTTTTTTCCCTTCTGGGCTCCGGGTATCTTTTTCCTATCGCAGTAAATGAAGTTGAATGTGTATAATTTTAGAAGAGCTGTGCGTGCATGTACATACACATACAGTTTATATAGTAGATAATGTATATTTTTGTGTGCCTGTGTATAATATGTATGTACACATATGGCATATCTACATAGAATTAAATAGTATATTCTGGATGTTCAGTAATAGTAAATAGAGAGGAAAATTGGATCTATGAGTCTACGGAGAGGGGAGGCATACAAATCCAATTTATTATCATTATTATTATTATTATTATTATTATTATTATTATTATTATTATTATCTCTTTCAGGGGAGGGGAGGCCAGGCACCCTAACCCAAACCCTTGACGTGAGTGACGTCAAGTTGGCTTCCTTTAAGCTAGTCACATGACCTTTAAGCCACCCCCTGGTTGCATGATCGTCAATCACTCCCACCTGGTCACATGGCTGGCAAGCCACACCCACAAAATAAGCCACACCCAAAGTGCGGTAGTAAAAAAAATTGCAGCCCTTCGCTGAGTACAGCAAATCCAGAACTAATGTTTGCGTGGGAAGTTAACCTTCTCCTTCGCCATTCCTCACCATATTGTCCAAATACATTTAAAATATTTATTTGTCACGGCTAGGTAATCAGCTGTGGTATTTCTCTTCCCAGGCCTCTGGCCTTGGCGTGACGAGCTGATGTCTCAGGATGGCACAATGATTGGCTTTGTTTTCACCCCTTCCCTGGGATTCCAGCAGTTCCTTCTCCCCCATAATTTATGACAGCCTGGCATCTACCCTGTTTCCCTGAAAATAAGATCTCCCCTGATAATAAACCCAATCGGGCCTTTGAGTGCATGGCAATAAGGCCGGGCACTTATTTCAGGGTTCAATAAAAATACAAGACAGAGTCTTATTTTTGGGGAAGGAAGTGAATGAGATGGATAGATAGATAGATAGATAGATAGATAGATAGATAGATAGATAGATAGATAGATAGATAGATAGAGAGAGATACCCTGTTTTCCCCAAAATAAGATCTCCCCTGATAATAAACCCAATCGGGCCTTTGAGTGCATGGCAATAAGGCCAAGCACTTATTTCAGGGTTCAATAAAAATATAAGACAGAGTCTTATTTCCGGGGAAGGAAGGGAAGGAGATGGATAGATAGATAGATAGATAGATAGATAGATAGATAGATAGATAGATAGATAGATAGGTAGGTAGGTAGGTAGATACAGTAGGTAGGTAGGTAGATAGATAGATAGATGGTAGGTAGGTAGGTAGGTAGATACAGTAGGAAGGTAGGTAGATAGGTAGATAGATAGATAGATAGATAGATAGATAGATAGATAGATAGATAGTAGATAGGTAGGTAGGTAGGTAGGTAGATACAGTAGGTAGGTAGATAGATAGATAGATAGATAGATAGATAGATAGATAGATAGATAGATAGATAGATAGATGGTAGGTAGGTAGGTAGGTAGGTAGATACGGTAGGTAGGGGGAGAGAGAGAGAGAGAGATAGAATAGAGAGAGAGAGATAGATACCCCGTTTCCCCCAAAAGAAGGCATCCCCTGATAATACGCCCAACTGGGCCTTTGAGTGCATGGCAATAAGGCCAAGCACTTATTTCAGGGTTAAATAAAAATATAAGACATATTTTGGGGGAAACATGGTAGCAAAGCGAAACCGAAGCTCAAATTGGCTGTTCTGTTCGATGTATTGTACAATGCAAGGGTACACAGCCAGCTCCTGAGGTTCATACAGATTCTTGGCGCGCTGGGATGACTGCGGGATGGATCTAAGTACATTGCTTGATCAGACCAAAATGAATTGTATAAATTATTGAAGAGATTATGCAAAAGGATCCACTTCTCCTTCCAGTTATCCTGAAAACAATGCAGGAATGTTTTTCAGAACACCCCACGCCCAATTCAAATTTGAATTCACAGAAGCATCGTTGCGAAATATGTACAGAATGATGTGCCTGTGGAAGATACTTGGAATATGTTTTGCTATTTAATGAACATAATTATAGTTATTAAGTTAGTAACAAAGTTGTCACGTGGCTCCCGGGTGAACTTATGAAAGTGTGAAAAACTTTCATAAGTCACTTTTCTCCGTGCCGTTGCAACTTTGAATGGTCACTAAATGAATTGTCGCAAGTTGATGCCTCCCTGTATTCATTTTAGAAATTGACCTCTAAAACTATAGCTGCCCCCTTCCTCCCCTCCCTCCCCGCCTTTCATTCCAGGTCACTGGTTGAAACCTCCAGGGAAGTGTAAAATTGTGTAACAACCAGAAAACGATGAATGCCTTGACATGCTCTCACAAGAAATTTAGTGAATGGAGCCACGTTAAGGAGGACACAGATTATCGTTACCCAGATTTTAAAGATTACGTTTCCCTGAGATTTATTTATTTATTTATTGGATTTGTATGCCGCCCCTCTCCGCAGACTCGGGGCGGCTAACCACAAGGATAAAAAACAACATGTAACAATCCAATTTAATAAAACAACTAAAAACCCTTATTATAAAAACCAAACATACACACAAACATACCATACATAACTTGTAATGGCCTAGGGGAAGGAATATCCTAACTCCCCCATGCCTGGTGACAAAGGTGGGTCTTGAGGAGTTTGCGAAAGACAAGGAGGGTGGGGGCCGTTCTAATCTCTGCAGGGAGTTGATTCCAGAGGGCCGGGGCCGCCACAGAGAAGGCTCTTCCCCTGGGGCCCACCAAACGACACTGTTTGGTCGACGGGACCCGGAGAAGGCCAACTCTGTGGGACCTTATCGGCCGCTGGGATTCGTGCGGTAGAAGGCGGTTCTGGATGTATTCTGGCCCAATGCCATGAAGGGCTTTAAAGGTCATGACCAACACTTTGAATTGTGACCGGAAACCGATCGGCAGCCAGTGCAGGCCGCGGAGTGTTGCAGAAATGTGGGCGAATCTAGGAAGCCCCACGATGGCTCTCGCAGCCGCATTCTGCACGATCTGGAGTTTCCGAACACTTTTCAAAGGTAGCCCCATGTAGAGAGCGTTGCAGTAATCGAACCTCGAGGTGATGAGGGCATGAGTGCTTGTAAACTTCCATGTGTATGCAGAGCTACTGAATGACTCCTGGATGGGATTTATTAAGCTTTTAGAAAGTGCAATATTGATTTAAGGGCATGTTGTTGTTGTGGTTGTTAGTTGCGAAGCCATGTCCGACCCCTTGTGACCCCATGGACAACGATCCTCCAGGCCCTCCTGTCTTCTACCGTCCTCTGGAGTCCATTTAACTCATGCCGACTGTTTCGGTGACTCCATCCACCCACCTTGTTCTCTGCCATCCCCTTCTTCTTTTGCCTTCAATCGTTCCCAGCATTGGGCTCTTCTCCAGTGGGTCCTTCCTTCTCATTAGGTGGCCAAAGTATTTGAGTTCACTTTCAGGATCTGGCCTTCTAAAGAGCGGTCAGGGGTTGATCTCCTCTAGGACTGACCAGTTGGATCGCCTTGCAGTCCAACAGACTTGCGAGAGCCTTCGTGGGGCTTCCTAGATTCGCCCACGTTTCTGCAACACGTTTCTGCACTGGCTGCCGATTGGTTTCCGGTCACAATTCAAAGTGTGGGTAATGACCTTTAAAGCCCTACATGGCATTGGGCCAGAATACATCCAGAACCGCCTTCTACCGCACGAATCCCAGCGGCCGATAAGGTCCCACAGAGTTGGCCTTCTCCAGGTCCCGTCGACCAAACAATGTCATTTGGCGGGCCCCAGGGGAAGAGCCTTCTCTGTGGCGGCCCCGGCCCTCTGGAACCAACTCCCCCCAGAGATTAGAACGGCCCCCACCCTCCTTGTCTTTCGCAAATTACTCAAGACCCACCTTTGTCGCCAGGCATGGGGGAGTTAAGTTATCCTTTCCCCCTAGGCCATTACAAGTTGTGCATGGTATGTTTGTGTGTATGGGTTGTTTTTTTTTTTTTAATAATAATAAGGGTTTTTTAGTTGTTTTTATTAATTGGATTGTTCATGTTGTTTTACCACTGTTGTTAGCCGCCCCGAGTCTGCAGAGAGGGGCGGCATACAAATCCAATAAACAATAATAATAATAATAATAATAATAATAATAATAATAATAATAATAATAATAATAATAATAATCTTCTCCAGCACCAGAGTTCAATGGCCTCCATTCTTTGGCGCTCAGCCTTCCTTATGATCCAACTTTCACAGCCATCCATTGCAAAAAATTATGGGAATACATTCTTTAACGCAGGGTTCTCCAACTTTGGCAACCTTAACACTTAAAACTGGGACTTAAAGTCCCCAAGTCTTAAAGTTGCCAAGGTTGGTGAGCCCTGCATCACAGGATCTATTTATTGGCTGATAAACTGGGTGTGTGCTCAGAATATATCCTTCCTTTTCTTGTTTCCAGCGAGCGTTCGATAATCCCGAGTGGTTCTACAGGCACGTGGAAGACCACAGTTTCTGCACAGAGTACAAGGCGATTGGAAAAATGAACCACATAGTCTTCTGTGGGTGGAAAGGTAAGAACTGATCTTGAATTATAGAACAGGGGTCTCCAACCTTGGCAACTTTACAACTTGTGGGCTACAGCTGGCTGTGGAATTCTGGGAGTTGAAGTCCACAAGTTGCCAAGTTTGGGGACCCCCTGCACAAGACTTTCCTACCTCTTCTCTGGCCCTATGAAACTAAGGTCCTGAATTTTTTTGGGGGGGAGAGGGAAGAACTTCCTTCCTTCCTTTTCCTTCCTTCCTTTGTTACTTGGATTTCTATGCTGCCCTTCTCCAGACCCCAGTTATAGAACATTTGCTGGTTGAATTGTTTTTTTAACTGCTCAAACTTTTCCTGTTGTCAAGAAAAATATTCTTAGACTAATACCTATAGATACAGGTAGTCCTTAACACGTTTAGTGTCCATTTGAAGTTATAATAGCACTGAAAAAAAAGGTACAACTGGGCCTCACACAACGGCCATTGCACAACGGCCATTGCACCATCCTCACAATAACATTTATTTATTTATTGGATATGTCTGCCATCCCTCTCCGTGGACTCGGGACGGCTCGCATCAAAAAACCAGTATACAATAACATATCTGAAATCCAATTAATATAAATGACTAATCTAAAACCATTCTAAAAAAGGCTAAAACATTAATAAATCATTCATTCGGATACAAGCCACAAACATACCACACATTCGTTGGCCAGTGGCTAGCTTAACATTCGTTGGCCAGAACCACCTACTTTAGCAATGGAAATTCTGTTCCCAATCGTGCTCTAAGGTGAAGATTGCCTGTATGCAGATACAACATTGTGTTAAAAAAGTAATCGGTGTGCATTTTTAAAATACAATCTATAAATGCTGTTTCCATGATTCGCACGTTTTATCATCTGTTTGCTTTTCCCCAGTAAAATGTTTATTTATTTATTTATTGGATTTGTATCAATCAATCAATCAATCAATTAATTAATTAATTAATTAATTGGATTTGTATGCCGTCCCTCTCCGTAGACTCAGGGTGGCTCACAACACAATAAAAACAGTTCCTGACAAATCTAATAATTTACAATTTAAAATTTAAAATAGTTTAAAAAACCCATTTTTAAGCAGACATACCTACAAACATACCATACATAAATTATATAGGCCCGGGGGAGATATCTCAATTCCCCCATGCCTGACGACAAAGGTGGGTTTTAAGGAGTTTGCGAAAGGCAAGGAGGGTAGGGGCAGTTCTAATCTCTGGGGGGAGCTGGTTCCAGAGGGTCGGGGCCGCCACAGAGAAGGCTCTTCCCCTGGGGCCCGCCAACCGACATTGTTTAGTTGACGGGACCCAGAGAAGATCCACTCTGTGGGACCTAATCGGTCACTGGGATTCGTGCAGCAGAAGGCGGTCTCATAGATATTCTGGTCCGGTGCCATGAAGGGCTTTATAGGTCATAACCAACACTTTGAATTGTGAACGGAAACTGATCGGCAACCAATGCAGACTGCGGAGTGTTGGAGTAACATGGGCATATTTGGGGAAGCCCATGATTGCTCTCGCAGCTGCATTCTGCACGATCTGAAGTTTCCGAACACTTTTCAAAGGTCGCCCCATGCAGAGAGCGTTACAGTAGTCGAGCCTCGAGGTGATGAGGGCATGAGTGACTGTGAGCAGTGAGTCCCGGTCCAGATAGGGTCGCAACTGGTGCACCAGGCGAACCTGGGCAAACGCCCCCCTCGCCACAGCTGAAAGATGTTTTTCTAATGTGAGCTGTGGATCGAGGAGGATGCCCAAGTTGCGGACCCTCTCCGAGGGGGTCAATAATTCCCCCCCCAGGGTGATGGACGGACAGATGGAATTGTCCTTGGGAGGCAAGACCCACAGCCACTCCGTCTTATCAGGGTTGAGTTTGAGTCTGTTGACACCCATGTGTTACTTACCACAGTGCAAATAAATAAATATACTCAAACATATCATCTTGTGACTGTTAGGTAATTTATGAGAGGAGAATTATCCGACATTTCATGCAGATAAAAAATGAAACAGTTCCTCAAAAATCCATTTTAAAAAGTTAACGTAGAATGCCAGGGTTTCTAAGATACTCATTCCTGCCAAGCTCAAAGCATTAAGTCAAAACATGCCAGGGAAGTTTTTGGCTTGCACCAGCTTGGAACACTCCAGCGTTGCCTTTCTTTGTTCCAGAGTGTGACTGCACCTTCAAAGGCCGATGCAAGTTGCGGGAACATCTGCGCAGCCACACCCAGGAGAAAGTGGTGGCTTGTCCCACTTGTGGTGGCATGTTCTCCAACAACACTAAGTTCTTTGATCATATCCGCCGGCAGACTGCTTTAGAACGTGAGTACCCGAGCGCCATCATCACGTTTAGCCCTGAACTGTACAGGGTTGGTCAGGCTTGCTAGCCAACAATGGGTTCAGGTCTAGTTAAGGTGTGAGTTACAAACCCTAGAAAGGGAGTGGACATCTGGGAGAGAGGAAATTGTGGGCTCCTTGAGGCTCACAAGGAGCGGTAGGAAAAGCAAGTAGGATGCTTGGCTGCGTAGCTAGAGGTATAACAAGCAGGAAGAGGGAGATTGTGATCCCCTTATATAGAGCGCTGGTGAGACCACATTTGGAATACTGTGTCCAGTTCTGGAGACCTCACCTACAAAAAGATATTGACAAAATTGAACGGGTCCAAAGACGGGCTACAAGAATGGTGGAAGGTCTTAAGTATAAAACGTATCAGGAAAGACTTCATGGACTCCATCTGTCCAGTCTGGAGGACAGAAGGAAAAGGGGGGACATGATCGAAACATTTAAATATGTTAAAGGGTTAAATAAGGTTCAGCAGGGAAGTGTTTTTAATAGGAAAGTGAACACAAGGACAAGGGGACACAATCTGAGGTTAGTTGGGGGAAAGATCAAAAGCAACATGAGAAAATATTATTTTACTGAAAGAGTAGTAGATCCTTGGAACAAACTTCCAGCAGACGTGGTAGATAAATCCACAATAACTGAATTTAAACATGCCTGGGATAAACATAGATCCATTGTAAGATAAAATACAGGAAATAGTAAAAGGGCAGACTAGATGGACCATGAGGTCTTTTTCTGCCGTCAGTTTTCTATGTTTCTATGTTTCTCACTGATCTTGGTGGATTTGTTGTAGATGTTTCATTACCCAACTACACTGCTCAAAAAAACCACAAAGGGAACAATATTTTTTTGGATGGGTTAACAAATCTGGAACTGGATCAAAGTCCCTTTGTATAGATTTATTGAAAGATAACGCTTCAGATCCTAACATATTTTTGGACAGTTACCGGTATTATAGTTTGTTCAAGCTTTTAAAAGAGATAGAGTTGTGTGGGCTGATACATTTTTACCAGAGTTTTTTGACTATTTGGAGAATCTACATTTGAAATTCTAAACTTATCTTCCTTTTTTACTCAGTCTCCGGGAAAATTATTCTTTTATTTTTCAATTTGTAAAATGGCTAAGTGGGATAAACAAATGTAATTCGATGTTTTCTGCAGTCCTTTTTTAAAATTTACATAGGTTATTCCTTATTAAGTAGCTGTAACTTGGTTTTTCGTCAAAAGAGGAAGCTCTTGTCTTATTTTTTTATTGGAAAATAAAGCTTTGCCTTTTTTAAAAAAAAAATTAAAATGTTTTCTTGTTTCTTATTCCTTTTACAATGGTCCCAGTGAGAAACCAAAGATGCGTATATGGAAAATTTTATATTAAAGCAATTACACTGCTCAAAAAAATAAAGGGAACACTTCAACAACACAATACAACTCCAAGTAATTCAAACTTCTGTAAAATCAAACTGTCCACTTAGGAAGCAACACTGATGGACAATCCATTTCACCTGCTGTTGTGCACATCCAACTTTGTACAGAACAAAGTAGCCAATGAGAATATTTCATCCATTCAGATCTAGGATGTGTTATTTGAGGGTTCCCTTTATTTTTTTGAGCAGTATATTTCCCAGGAAACCTGATGGTGCCCCTCTTTTTCACTACCCTTCCAGGCCCCCAAAGCAGTAGGGGTATCGGAATTTCCCGAAGAGCACAGGAAACTCCATGGAGCCACGGCAATTAGTCACATACACACGCACCCTATCCCTTGTTAGTTCCTTGATTGGCCTGTTGTTTCCTGCTTGATTGTGGGTCTGGTATTAAGCTTGATATTAATCTCTGCTCATTTGAGTGTTAACCACTGGTGAGGAGGTGTTTATGTCTGCTTGTTTCCTTTTTAGATTTTTTTTAATTGCCTCTTTTAAATGGTATGTAGATGTTGTTTATCTCGCTGTGCATGTTGATGGCTAATTTGCCCGAATGCCCAGCTTCCAGGAACTCTCTAGCAATTTTGGATTTGGCTTAGTTTAGAATAGAATAGAATAGAATAGAATAGAATAGAATTTTATTGGCGAAGTGTGATTGGACACACAAGGAATTTGTCTTGGTGCAGATGCTCTCAGCGTACATAAAATAAAATATACATTTGTCAAGAATCATATTTACTGACCCCCTCACATCCTGGCCACAAATTGTTTCAACTCCTACCCTCAAAACGTCGCTACAGAGCACTGCACACCAAGACAACTAGACACAAGGACAGGTTTTTTTCCGAACGCCATCACTCTACTAAACAAATAATTCCCTCAACACTGTCAGACTTTCTACTAAATCTGCCCTTCTATTCTACTAGTTTTTCTCATCATTCCTATCACCCATTTCCTCCCATGTTGACTGTACGACTGTAACTTGTGGCTTATATCCTAAGATTTTTATTAATATTGCTTCTTCATTGCTTATTTGACCCCTATGACAATCATTAAGTGTCGTACCACATGATTCTTGACAAATGCATATTTTATTTTATGTACGCTGAGAGCATATGCACCAAGACAAATTCCTTGGGTGTCCAATCACACTTGGCCAATAAAAATTCTATTCTATTCTAATGATTGTCATAGGGGTCAATGAAGAAGCAATATTAATAAAAATCTTAGGATATACGCAACAAGTTACAGTCATACAGTCAACATGGGAGGAAATGGGTGATAGGAATGATGAGAAAAACTAGTAGAATAGAAGTGCAGATTTAGTAGAAAGTCCGACAGTGTTGAGGGAATTATTTGTTTAGGATGCTGTTTCCTAGTTAAAACTGTGATGAACTTTAGGGGAAATTGTCCTAAGCGATTGCTGAGAAAAACTCGCTCCAAACGAGACATGCCCTTTAGTTTCTGCCTCTGCTTCACAGAACAGCGATTCCAATGTTCCCACTGCTCCAAAAGGTTTGCCACGGAGAGGTTGCTGAGGGACCATATGAGAAATCACGGTAAGAGGCCACGAGGAAGCGTCCCACCCCACCCCTTTCCTCTCTCACTTCTTGGTGAACTTTCCCTCCAGGAATTACCTCTTTTGACACGTGTGTGTTTCTGGTTTCTTGAGCAGTCAACCACTACAAGTGCCCCCTCTGTGACATGACCTGCCCTCTGCCCTCCTCACTCCGCAACCACATCCGCTTCAGGCACAGCGAAGAGCGGCCTTACAAGTGCAACTATTGTGACCACAGGTAAGGCCGGAGGCCAGGTGGTGGAGGGCGCCTCGGGAAGGAGAGCAGTCCGCAAAGCCAAATCCTTCTGCTGTTCCTTCGCCAACTGAAATGGTGGTGCAGCAGCTGCCTTAAGAGTTTACAAAGGGTGTCGAGGAACCCAAAAAGGGGAGTGTGCATTTTATGACTTCTGATTGCTGCCACCTTACACGCAGTCACATTGTCCTGTTTGGGCCGGGATTTAAAATGCCCTCTTTGCATGATCCGTCCAACAGCTGCAAGAATCTGATCGACCTACGGAAGCACTTGGACACCCATAGCAAAGAGCCAAGCTACCGCTGCGAGTTCGAAGCCTGCGACTTCAGCGCCCGATCCCTTTGCTCCATCAAACTGCACTACAAAAAGGTTCATGAGGTGAGGAGGAGCCTGGGGTTTTGCAGGATGGCTCTTGAGACACGGCTTGGGCTGGCCGATGAGAAGCTGGAGCAGCAGCCATTTCATTTCCACTCTTTCCTCTGAATCGCCCCTATTACAAATATCATAGATATCAAGAGAGTTTCCAAAATTTTGCTGCTTCTGGGACTACTTTCTTCTTCTTCTTCTTCTTCTTCTTCTTCTTCTTCTTCTTCTTCTTCTTCTTCTTCTTCTTCTTCTTCTTCTTCACCTTCTTCTTCCTCTTCCTCCTCCTCTTCCTCTCCTCCTCGTCTTCCTCTTTCTGCTCCTCCTTCCTCTTCCTCCTCCTCCTCTTCTTCTCCTTCCTCCTCTTCCTCTTCTTCTTCATCACCTTCTTCTTCACCTTCTTCTTCACCTTCTTCTTCACCTTCTTCCTCCTCCTCTTCTCCTCCTCCTCCTCTTCCTCTTTCTCCTCCTTCTCCTTCTTCCTCTTCCTCCTCCTCTTCTTCTTCTTCTTCTTTTACTCCTTCCTCTTCTCCTTCTCCTCCTTCTTCTTCCTCTTCCTCCTCCTCTTCTTCTTCTCCTTCTTCCTCCTCTTTTTCTTCTTCTTCCTCTTCCTCCTCCTCTTCCTCTTTTTCTTGTCCTTCTTCTTCCTCTTTTTCTTGTCCTTCTTCTTCTTCTTCTTCTTCTTCTTCTTCTTCTTCTTCTTCTTCTTCTTCTTCCCCTCCTCCTCCTTTCTCCTCCTCCTCCTCCTGTTGCTGTTCCTGTTGTTTGGACAGTCAGCCAGATGTTTAGACTTCATCTGACACTTGTCTACTTACTCAGACCTTCTCAAAAAACCTGGGGTAGCCAAATGTTGCTGCTTAATAACACGAGAGATTACTATTATTTTTTTCATATTTAGAAATCCAATTTGTTGTTTACAGAATCCACAGATTTGACTGACAAACAGAAGAGCAAAACCTGGATCCTTTCCAAACAGCGGAGTTTCACCCGTAGGTCGAGCGCATGCCCGTCTAACCATTTATTTCTCTCCTTCTCCTTCTCCTCCTCCTCCTTCCCCCGCAGGGCGATTCAGAGCCCAGGTATAAGTGCCACGTCTGTGACAAATGTTTCACACGTGGGAACAACCTGACGGTCCACCTCAGGAAGAAGCACCAGTTCAAATGGCCATCAGGTCACCCTCGTTTCAGGTACACCAGGCTCAGGTGGGACTGAAATGTTCTTGGTGGTTTCGTGGCCCTGTTGGAAGGGCACGGAGTTCAGATTGCAGGGAGAAACTGACTTGTTGTTTATTTATTTTATTTATTATTTTATTTATTATTTAGATTTGCATGCCGCCCCTCTCCGCAGACTCGGGGCGGCTCACAGCAAGATACAGCAAATCATGACAAATCCAAATAAATTTAAAATATTTTAAAAGATTTAAAAAGAACCCCATTTATTAACAAACACGCACACAAACATACCATGCATAAATTGTACATGCCCGGGGGAGGTGTTTCAGTTCCCCCATGCCTGACGGCAAAGGTGGGTTTTAAGGAGTTTGCGAAAGGCAAGGAGGGTAGGGGCAGTTCTAATCTCTGGGGGGAGCTGGTTCCAGAGAGTTGGGGCCGCCACAGAGAAGGCTCTTCCCCTGGGGCCCGCCAACCGACATTGTTAAGCTGCTAGCAGGAGACTTCTTTGCCCAAAGGCCTTTGACCAATCAGTTTCACTCTCTCACTTCAGCCCCTCTGCTCAAAAGGAAAAGAAAGAGGGGGGGGGGCATTTCATAATCTTTTAAATTTAATTTAATTTATTAAATTTATAGGCTGCCCAACTCCTGTCGGACTCTAGGCGGAGTACAGCAAATTAAAAAAAAAAACAATATGAAAAAAAATATGAAAAGGAATCTTCAATCTGAGTATTGTATTGGCCGTTCTGTTTTAGCAAAAACTTCAGAAGAGAAGGATTTAGGGGTCGTGATTTCTGACAGTCTCCAAATGGGTGAACTGAATTTAAACATGCCTGGGATAAACATAGATCCATCCTAAGATAAAATACAGGAAATGGTATAAGGGCAGATGAGATGGACCAGGAGGTCTTTTTCTGCCATCAATCTTCTATGTTTCTACGTTTCTAACAGTGCATTCTGGCGGTAGGGAAAGCAAGTAGAATGCTTGGTTGCATAGCTAGAGGTATAACAAACAGGAAGAGGGAGATTGTGATCCCGCTGTATAGAGCACTGGTGAGACCCCATTTGGGATACCGTGTCCAGTTCTGGACACCTCACCTACAAAAATATATGGATCAAATTGAACGGGTCCAAAGACGGGCTACAAAAACAGTGGAAGGTCTTAAGCCTAAAACTTATCAGGAAAGACTTCATGAACTCAATCTGTCTCGTCTGGAGGACAGAAGGGAAAGGGGGGACATGATCGAAACATTTAAATATGCTGAACAGTTAAATAAGGTTCAGGATTGAAGTGTTTTTAATAGGAAAGTGAACCCAAGAACAAGGGGGCACACTCTGAGGTGAGTTGTGGGAAAGATCAGAAGCAACGTGAGAAAATATTATTCGACTGAAAGAGTTGTAGATGCTTGGAACAAACTTCCAGCGGACGTGGTGGGTAAATCCACAGGAACTGAATTTAAACCTGCCTGGGATAAACATAGATCCATCCTAAGATAAAATACAGGAAATAGTATAAGGGCAGGCTAGATGGACCAGGAGGTCTTTTTCTGCCGTCAATCTTCTATGTTTCAGAATAATATAATAATATAATAGCAGCTTTGAAGGTGTGGGGGCGTTCACTTTGATGGCGTGGGGCGCCAACAACTATCCACCCTGCTGGCTCGGTTCCCTGCTAATCTCACCCTCTGCCACCCCCTCCCTGTAGGTACAAAGAACATGAGGACGGGTACATGCGCCTTCAGCTGGTTCGGTATGAAAGCGTGGAGCTGACGGAGCAGCTGTTGAAGGACCGGGAGAAGCAGGGAGAGTCCCTGGATGATGCAGCCCAGTGCGTGGTGCTCGCTGGGTCGGAAGGCGGCTTGCAAGGCATCATCCTGGACTCGCCAACCGAAGAGCCGGCGGAAACAGACTTGCCGGCTTCTTCTCTGCCGACCGAGAGCTCCGCTCCACCGTCTGCCAGCGAGTCTCCGGACTGCAACCCGAGCGCCCCTCCCAGCCCGATCATCCGAGTGGTGAACAGGACCAACGAGCACGGGGAGAGCGAGACGGTTTACTACGTGATGGCGAACACCCCTTCCGAGAGCCGTGCGGCCGTGCCCAGCGGCCTCGTTCCAGAGCCAGAGGAGAACGTGATGGACAGGCTGCAGAAGACCGCCGAGGAACTGGGCATTCAGATTCTCTGAGGGTCCGGGGGTCTTTCTCCCCGCCCTCCACCCTCGTTGGATCGTCCGAATTTGCCCGTGCGAATTGGACTCCTTGGCAAAATGGACTTTTATCTTGAATCGAGGGGAGAGCAAGACGGAAGGCCTCCCACAAGAGATAAAAACACACACCCTCACACACAATCGCACAAAGCAAGCCCTTAGTTGGCTCCCTTCACCCTGGTTTGTACACCTCTCGGTACGGAATAATCTGGTAAGGGAAGCCAAACTTTTAAGGCAGTTCCTTGGGAAAGGGACCGACCTGAGATGGAAACGATCAATTCTATTCTTCGGAGCCTCCTGACCATATGACACCTACCTGGCCAAATTTTGAAGAGCCGGTCACTCCAAGAAGCTACCTTCCCACCTTGGAAGTCTCATTCTTTTCTCTTTTTTTCTGGTATAAAATTTTTATTTTTTTTCCACCATGAAGTCTCCTTCTTTTGATCTCACTCCTGGTGCTGGGCAGGCTCTTAAAACAATCTCCATCTCTTCGGTTGGTTTGCCATCGGCCTGTTCTTCGTAGCCCGCGAGCCGTGGGCCATCCTTCCTCTGCCCCAGAGAATCACCCAGGGTGACTCCAGGGCCCTTCCCCGTCACCGGCCCCTATTCCCAGAGGGGCTGATGAGCTCATGGTCCATCATCCACGGCTGCTTTGCCTCCTTGGCGAAAATCCTCTTTTCGTTGACTCCGCGAAGCCCCAGGTTTCTTCCCACAGTCACCAGGAAGCCGGGAAAGAAAACAAGGCAGCTAATTCTTGCCAGGGGGGTCTCTCCCATATTGGGGCTCCAACCCCTGGCTCACAAGGTTTACGTTGTGTTGACGTTCAGAAATAAAGCCACACCAACAAAAAGGTTTTGTGTCGTACTATCTTCCTTGTACGGGCAGTCCTCAAATCACGAAAGTCCATTTAGTGGCCGTTTGGAGTTGCAACAGCACTGAAACGAGAGACTTATGACCGTTTTTCACACTGAACGACGGTTGTAGCATCTCCATGGTTACATGATCAAAATTCAGAGGCTTGGCATCTGACTGACAGCCAGGTCCACGGGGGAGTCAGGTGCACTTAACAACCTTGTTACTTGGTTAGCAATTGCAGGGATTCGCTTAACAACCGTGGCAAGGAAAACCGTAAAAATGGAGGCAAAGCTGACTTAACAAATATCTCGCTAAACCACAGAAATGTTGGGCCCATTTGAGGTCGTAAGCCGAGGACTCTAACTGTAATCTTTTTTTTTTTAAAAAAAATATTTATTAATTTTTTATACATACACAAACATTACAATGACAAACAAAACAAAGAAAAAAAACATAAAACATACATTTGGAAAATTTGCATTCCTCGCTCATTTAGAATGTTCAATCGGAGAATTTTCCATTTTTTCCTTATTTTTTTGTTGTTTTGCATTTTTCGATATTTGTCCTTGAATTTTTATTTATTGGTTTCTTAGATTATCTTTCTATGTAATTTCTTTTCTTTTGTCCTTTCTTTCGTCTGGCCAATTATAAAAATTTCCCCATATCTTATGATATTCTGAGTCTTCTTTCCCTTCTAGTTTTTTTGACAGCATATCCATCTCTGCACAATCCATCAATTTTTTAAATTCTCTTCTCCTTCTGTCATTCTATCGGATTTCCACTGTTGGGCATATACTGTTTTTGCCGCTGTCAAAATGTGAATACAAGTGTTCCCTCAATTTCCGCGGGGGATGTGTTCCGAGACTGCCCGCGAAAGTCGAATTTCCGCGAAGTAGAGATGCGGAAGTAAATACACCATTTTCGGCTATGGACAGTATCCCAAGCCTTCCCTTAACACTTTAAACCCCTAAATTACCCTTTCCCATTCCCTTAACAACCATTTACTCACCATTATTACTGGTACTCGCCGTTGAATAAGACACTTAGTGATCCTGATATTTATAAACATAATTATTAATAATATTTTTTTGTGTTATTTATTTGCAAAAATTATTAGTATGACGTCATCGGGCAGGAAAAACTGGTATAGAAAAAAAATCTGCAAAGTATTTTTTAATTAATATTTTTTGAAAAACCGTGGTATAGGCTATTCGCGAAGTTCGAACCCGCGAAAATCGAGGGAACACTGTAATCAAATATCGTACTTTTTAAATTTTCTTATTGAGAATACCCAGTAAATATGATTCTGGGTTTTCCCCCCACTTCTTCCTTTGTTATTTCTTTTATCCTTTCCCCCGCCTTGTTCTAATAATTTTTGACTTCTGAACAAGTCCACCCTTGATGATAAAATGTACCTTTTTCTTTTTTACACTTCCAGCATAACGAGAGACATTTCGGAACATTTCAGATAATCTTTCTGGGGGCAAGTGCCAACGATAGAACATCTTGCGCTGGTTTCCAGATCTGGTCATCTGCCAATTAAAAGTCCAAAGTTTTTCCCATTTTTTCTCATTCAATTGAACATCCTGTAACCTTACGTTTCTCCGGTCAGGTCAGATTTAGGCACGGGATAAGCGGAGAGCAGCATCCAAATAGAATTTATTTCGAGGGAAACCTCAGTAGTTTGGACCGATGCCCAGGTTGTAAAGCATGAATGCACCCAGAGCTGGCAAAAGGGTCAGTTAGCCTGGCCAGTCAGAGATGGATGGAAAACAAGGTTGGCTATCTAAAACTCTGTTGAACTTCCCTTTATTTATTTTTATTTTTTGTAATTTATTTTTTATTGTATTTTGTCTTTAAACGTCATGTCATTTTTATACAGATCTACATCCAAATCTCATACATCATTATTTCATATCTATTTGCAATTCTTGATATGTTTTCATTGTCCCACATTGTTTCCACATTGTCTCACAGTTTTTCTCTTATTTTTTTTAATCTAGTTGTACCATTTAGTCCAAACCTTATAATAATCTGAATCATTTTGCCCTTTTAATTCTATTGTCAATATGTCCATTTCTGCACACCTTTATTATTATTATTTTTTATTATTATTTATTGGATTTGTATGCCGCCCCTCTCCGCAGACTCGGGGCGGCTAACAACAATGATAAAAAACAACATGTAACAATCCAATTTAATAAAACAACTAAAAACCCTTATTATAAAAACCAAACACACACACAAACATACCATACATAACTTGTAATGGCCTAGGGGGAAGGAATATCCTAACTCCCCCATGCCTGGCGACAAAGGTGGGTCTTGAGTAATTTGCGAAAGACGAGGGTGGGGGCCGTTCTAATCTCTGGGGGGAGTTGATTCCAGAGGGCCGGGGCCGCCACAGAGAAGGCTCTTCCCCTGGGCCCCGCCAAACGACATTTAATATTTTATCAATCAATACATTTTCCAACGGAGTTTTGTCTTCTTTCCAATATTGGGCATTAGTGATTCTTGCTACTGCCATGATATGAAACGATAGACATTGTATATCCCTTGGTGGTTGTTTTCTTATTATTCCCAATAGAAAGAATTCGGGAATGTATAACGTCACTTTATTTAACAGATTAATAGAGTTTGAAGGGACCTTGCAGGTCATCTACTCCAACCCCATGCCCTACATCTGCCTCTACCTAGGATCGAACTCACAATCTGCTGATTGTGAGGCAAGAGCGCCACCTCTAGGCCAATGCAGAGGAGCGGATTATTATTATTATTATTACTTAGATTTGTATGCTATAGTGAGCTATCTTCTCCTTTGGGGGCCAGGTGCAGGGTTATTCAAAAAGAACGAACCGATTTCATCAAGCAATGTTTTATTGAGGAAAAGCAATACAAAAACACCAGCCAACTCACAAATATTCGACTCACAATCGACACTTATTTCCTGCCTTTACAAGTGTTCAATATGGCCACCACTGGCAGCACGGACAACAACAGTGTGATAAGAGAATCCTTCCCAGGGTTGTATCAGCATATTTAACTTAATTTAGAATAGAATAGAATAGAATTCTTTATTGGCCAAGTGTGATTGGACACACAAGGAATTTTTCTTGGTGCATATGCTCACAGTGTACATAAAAAGGTTTTAATTTAGGTTAGGTTTATTGGATTTATATGCCGCCCCTCTCCGCAAACTCGGGGCGGCTCACAACAATAATAAAAAACAGTACAGTATTTATTTGACTTCTATGCCGCCCAATCCCCATGGGACTCAAGGTGGCTTACAACAATATAAAAATATTATACAATGGTAAAAAGGTCAAATATTAAATACTAAAAACCAGTAAAAACCCATTATAAAACCCAATAAAACTGTCCAATCAAAACAAACAAACATACCAAATCAATCCTATGGTAGTGTTCACAGCCCCTAGGCCTTCCAGCAAAGCCAGGCCTTCACAGCCTTTCCGAAGGCCAGTACAGTGGAGAAGTATGGACATGGAGGAAAGTTGGTTGCATAAAGCCGGGGCCGCCACAAAAAAGGCCCCCGTGGTCCTGTCAACCTGCATTGCTTAGTCGATAGGACCCAGAGAAGACCAATCCTGCATGATCTTATTGATTGCTGAGAGGTATGTGGCAGGAGACAGTCCCGTAAATACTCTGGTCCTAAGCCATGAAGGGCTTTATAGGTAATAACCAACCCCTTGAATTGTGACCGGAGACTAAAATTACAATCCACTGAGTTGATCACTGTTGTTATTCGATGTTTATGGTCATTGAAGTTTGTAAGTAATGCAATTATTTTTTTAAAGTAATTTATTGAACAGATTTGCACAAACACTTAAAATTCTTCAAAGTACTGTCCTTGGGCCTCTACACATTTTTTCCAGTGACTCTGCCGTGACCAATACATGCCCTGGAAGGCATCTTCGGGGACCTCTCGCAAGGTCTTTGTCACGGCTGATTGGATTTCTTCTATGGACGAAAAATGGGTTACTTTCAGGGCTGCCTTAATCCGAGGGAGCAAAAAGAAGTCTGCTGGGGTGACTATAGGGTCTATAAAGACTATGGGGGACAGCGTTGGCATCTGGTGTTTGGCCAGTAACCTGCGGACTCGTAGTGCATTGTGGCAAGGCGCGTTGTGATGGAGTTGCCAGGTAGCGGAGAAGTCTTTTCTCATCCCGATGACCCTTTTTCGGAGTCTTTCCAGCACATCCACGCAGTAGGCAGCACAAACTGTCTGTCCTTGAGGAACAAACTCTTAAGGACCACTCCTTTACTGTCAAAAAAGACAATGAGCATTGTTTTCACTTTTGATTCGCTCATTCTTGCCTTTTTGGGGCTTGGGGGACTGGTCGGTGTGCCACTCAGAACTTTGGCGTTTTGTTTCTGGGTCGTATTCAAAAACCCAAGTTTCATCACCAGTGATGACGTCGTCCAAATAATCAGGTTCAATTTCATTTTAGCACAAAACTTAATCACGTAACGTTGCTCGGTCGTCGATTCCATTTTTTCCGTGACACGGTCGGAGCGCAGAGGTTTATAATAACTGACGTCCTGCCGCTTCCACAGCTTGGAGGGCACTGAGACCGGTTCGCGGCAAAGCTTAGCTCCCCCCCCCCTACTCCAAGTGCTTCGGTCCCACTCCGACCAATAGGAGCGGCGCGGGAAATTCAATTGCATTACTTTTGGAATGCACCCTGTAGTTGGATAGAAAAGAAAAAAGAATCGAATTAACATCTAAGAAAAAGAAAGAATCGTTGAAAACAGAATTGTAATATATTAAAGTTGATTCACTTTGTGCTCGTTTTATTTTTGTAAGTATGTTTGCATGTTTGTTTCTGTTTTGTTTTGCTTTTCATTATTAAAATAAATAAATAAATAAAAGTTTTTTGCTTTTGTTTTTTAAAAATTATTATTTTATATTGACAAACATACAAACAACATTAAACATTTATACTTATCTATTATACATAATAATTAATATTTTACAATTCTGTTCATTTTTACATTATATTTCCTTAATACTAATTCCTTTTCTTGTTTTTCCCCCCCTTATCCAGTTATACAGTTTCTCCCACACTCTATAGTCGTTCTTATTTTGTTTATCCTGCAATTCATACGTTAATTTACTTAGTTTCGTGCAGTCTAACATTTTATTGATCACCATCTCTTCATTTGGTATCCTTTCTTGTTTCCAATTTTGTGCAAATGCCAATCTTGCTGATGTTAGTATATGTGTTATTAAATAATAGTCTTCTTTGCTGTGTTGACCTCTGATTATTCCCAATAAATACATTTCTGGGTTTTTTTCTAATTTATATTCCAATATTTCTTCCAACCAGCTCTGAATTCTAGTCCAAAATTTATTTGCTTCCGGGCATAACCACCAGATGTGATAATATGTTCCTATGGCTGTTTTGCCAGCATTCCAGCATTTATTACTTATACTCGGGTGTATTTTACCAAACGTGCTGGGGCATAACGTCATCGGTAAAACATTTTATATAAATTTTCTGTCTCTTCTGCCAGAAGTCAGCAGTCCAAAAAAATTGTAAGTACGAAGAGTCTATGAGAACGTTGTGCACTTTCCTAGACAAAAGCGAGATGCGAAGATATCATCCCGGGCAGCTTAATTGGAGCCCAAAGATATTCTCAGCAGTTCTAATGATTCTCTATAACAGTGTTTTTCACCCAGTGTGCCGAGACATGGTCAGGTGTGCCGTGAAGCTCAGAGAGAAAGAAAGCAAGAGAGAGAGAAAGCAAGAGAGAGAAAGAAAAGAAAGAGAACAAGAGAAAGAAAGAGAGAGCAAGAGTGAGAAACAAAGCAAGAGAGAGAGAAAGAGGGAGGGAAGGAGAGAGAGAGAAAGATAGAGGGAGGGAGGGAGAGAGAAAGAGCAAAAAAGAGGAAGGAAGGAAGAGAAAGAAAGGGAGAAAGGAAGGAAGAGAGGGAGGGAGAAAGAGAGAGAGCGAAGGGGAGGAAGAGAGAGAGAGAATTTTTTTGTCCAAACTTTTTTAGCACCCCCCCCCCCTGCCGCTCAATGTGCCCCAGGGTTTCGTAAATGTAAAAAATGTGCCACGGCTCAAAAAAGATTGAAAATCACTGCTCTATAAAACTCAGCCCCATCAGCCATTCAAAGCTTAGAAAACTCCTCTTTCGAACGGTCGCTGACTCATTATATGGCAGCGCTCGAGGGCCGAAGCAAGGCGTCACGAAATCGCTTCCTTTTTGGAAGGACCCTGTTCTTTCATAATTCCTGAGCCTCCCGGCTTTCCAGGCCGTGGATCAGAGATAAGATCCTGGCCTCCAAGCTTTCTTGCTTGAGGAAACCTTGGTTGTTTTCCTGCAGACTTTCGTGATACAAACTGGGTGACTTTGTGTTCTGTCTGGGTCACTCCGGAAGCCAATACCAACCCAAAAAGAGAATCCAGACACACCGATAAAAGGCAAAGGCAGTTTATAAAATTCAAGAAAAAACACAGGTAACAGAAAATGTCCTTACAAACAGGAAAACGCTGTATCTTCAGATATATCCACGAAGGCAAAAGTCCATGCAGCAATACAGGATTCTTGCTGCCAAGCCGAGGCTGTAGATAGCAGACCTACACCTCCCACGGGTCTTCCAAACTGCTGGGCCACAAGCCAGGAACAGAGACGTCCAGAACAAAGCAGGACACTGTAACTCCAACTGATAACACTCCACATGGCTTCAAGGGCTTGCCTGCCTTTTAAACCCTGCTAAGGAGGACCACACCCAAGCCCAGCTGTTCCTAATTCAGTGCTGATAATACTTCTTTAATTGCTCCTTTCTCTGATCTGAACGTCTCTGTCGCATGTCAATGACGGCTTGTGCTTCATCACCTAATGACTCCAAGCTACTGGCTGGGGAGAGCCCCCCCCCCCGGGCTCTCATGCTGTTCTCCTTCGTCCCATTCCTGACTTTCCTCTTCCCCGTCCGACTGTTCAGCCCCCTCCTCTTCGCTGTCATCCTCCTCCGGGCATGGAGCCAGCAGAGACACAGCTGGTCCCTGAGCAGCCTCAGGCTGAACCACAACACTTTGTATCTTATTTTATTTATTTATTTATTTATCAGATTTGTATGCCGCCCCTCTCCGAAGACTCGGGGCGGCTAACAACAGTATAAAAAGACAATGTAAACAAATCTAATATTACAAATAATCTTAAAAAACCCCAATTTAAAGAACCATCTTGGTGCCAGATATCTCAATGTCTGCATTCTCAATTTTCACCCCCAAGATTGCTTATGTTAAATTTATGATTCCTTTCTGGGGCTCCAGTACAGTATCTGTTTGCCCGAAAAATGTAGATTTCCACTCCCGATATTGCTTACGCCAAACTCCTGATTCTTCTTCTTCTTCTTCTTCTTCTTCTTCTTCTTCTTCTTCTTCTTCTTCTTCTTCTTCTTCTTCTTCTTCTTCTTCTTCTTGTCAATACAACACAGCAGACGAGATCACTATGCTGGATTTCGTATTTCATCACAAGTCGGGCGCTTCCCAAGCACCTAGGACTGCGTGATGTAGCGGCGAATTATGTTTGCCCATCCCAGTAAAACATCCTTTTGCAATTGACAGGTGGAGATGTTGTCAATTCTGATGGTTTTCAAATGTCCGCTGAGATCCTTTGGCCCTGCGCCCAGCGTGCCTAGTACCACTGGGACCACTTTCACGGGCTTATGCCAGAGTCGTTGCAGCTCGATTTTTAGATCTTCGTATTTCACTAATTTCTCTAGCTGCTTCTCCTCAATTCTGCTGTCCCCTGGGATTGTTGATGATCCATACTTTCTTTTTCTCCACGATCACAATGTCTGGTGTGTTGTGCTTCAGAATTCGGTCAGTCTGGAGTCGGAAGTCCCACGGTAGTTTTGCTTGCTCATTTATTATTATTATTATTATTATTATTATTATTATTATTATTATTATTATCATTATCATTATCATCATTATCATTTCAAAGATGGGGAAAATGCATAGGTTTTCAAAGAAAAGGAGGGGGGACATTTAGAATGCTTAAAAAAATACAAGTTCACAAAATTTAATTTAATTTCAACCACAGCAGAGCATCCTGTGTTCGTTCAGTCCTTGTCGTTCATTGCTGGCTGAAATGACCAGCTCGGCAACTAAGAGTTCTTTGAAAGAGTGTTTTTAATAAAATGGACCACACTAAATCCATTCCTTTTGGCCAATAAGTAATATTCTGGTCCAGGAAATCCCACCAGCGGCCACGAGGGGACACAAAAAGCGGGTTTAAATGGCTGGAGCTTCCTGGCATCTGTTCCTCCTGTTTCCCTACCTCTCCTTTTCTCTCTCTCTCCTTCCTGTCTCCTCTCTCTCTCTCTTCTCTCTCTCTCTCTCTTTCATTCTTTCTCTTTCCCTCACTCTCTCTCCTTCCTCACTCTCCTTCCTCTCTCTCCCCTCTCTCTTCTCTTTCTCCTCTCTCTCTCCTTCCTCTCTCTTTCTCCTCTCCTCTCTCTCTTTCTCTCCACTCTCTCTCCTTCCTCTCCCTCTCCCCTCTCTCTCTTCTTTTTTTCCTCTCCTCTCTCTCCTCTTTCTCCTCTCTCTCTCCTCTCTCTCTCCTTCCTCTCCCTCTCCCCTTTCTCTCCTCTCTCCCTCTCTTTTTCTCTGTGTCCTCTCTCTTTCTCTTTCTCCCCTCTTTCTCTCCTTCCTCTCTCTCCTCTCTTTTTCTCTCTCTCCTCTCTCCCTCCTCTCTCCCTCTCTCTCTCTCTCTCCATCCTCTCTCTTTCTTGCCTCACACACACTCTCTCTCTTCTCTCTCTTTCTCCCCCTCTATCATTCCTCTTTCTCTCTCTCCATCCTCTCTCCCTCCCCCTTCTTGTTTGATATCTCCCTTTTTCCTCCCACGCCTTCCAAGGGCCTCGCAGGCAGACCGTCTTTTCAGCACTGGTCCCTGTCCATCGGAATCTGCATTCAAATAGGTCCCAATAACAAGCGTCTCCATTCCCGCCCCCCAAACCCACATAAAATCAAGGCCCCCAGCCCGTTTTGACGCGGGAGTGGTCCAAAGACTACAAATGGGGGCTTTGAAGGCCCCGTGGCAGCTCAGCTTGTCTTCTGGGTGTCCCGGTTGAGGCTGCTGGGTCCCGGCCTCAACTCTCCTCCCCCTCCGACCTTTGCAAGTTCACCTCCTCCCCACACGATTGGGAAACACCTGGATGAAAGCAACAGAGCCCATTCCCTGCTGGCCCCGGCTGGCTCGTCCAGGGCGAATCCGGCTCTTGTCCTTCTGCCCTACAGGTGGGGCCCCAGTCCCGGGGGACGGCGGTGGCCCGGATTTCAAGCCGAACATAATTATAGGGCGCCAAGCTAAGGCTGGAGAGACACCTTTGTGTGCACAACGGGGGCCGGATACGTTCGTCCCACCTCCGTTCAACCGACGATTTCACGAGACAGGAGAAGGTAGGCGCTCTCTTCCCTCTTCCCCACCTCTCCCGAGATGTGGAGGGGGGTGGCTTTGGAAATTCATGACCCCTTAGAAGTCCCAACAAGCGCCCGCTGAGCTTGGATAGCCAAGCATCCTTCCAAGCGCTGTTGAGCAGAGGGGGAAACCAAGGCGCACGGGAGCTACTTAGGAACCTGGTGGGGTTTTCTCGGTGGGTTTCTTGCGGCTTTGGAGATTCACGACCCCTAGAAGTCCCCCCTGAAAGCCCCCGCTGAGTTTGGACAGCCAAGCATCCTTTCAAGCGCTGTTGAGCAGAGGGGGAAACCAAGGCGCACGGGAGCTGCTTGGGGACGAGAAACCTGGTGGGTTTATCTCGGTGGGTTTCCTGCAGGCAGCAGCCGCCCCTTCCTCCGGCAGAGCGAGAGGAGGGTCTTTTTCCTGCCTCTCGGGCCCACCCCCCCCACCTTCCACCCCCCCCCCCACCCTTCCACCCCCGCCCTCGAGAGCAGCAGCAGCAGCCGCGGACCCTTTAACTGCAAAAGCGCCGCGGATCTGGGACCTGGAAGCGCAGCCGGCCCAGCCCTTTTTCTGCTCCGGAACGGACCACCGGGAGGAAGGAAGGCCGGCCGGCTTCAGGTCCGCTCGGGGCGGCTCTCCTTCGCCCTCCTGCCCGCTCGCACCTGTTCCAGCCGGGAATGGGGACGGAGGAGCGGGAGGCGAGGGACGGCTGCGGCCGCTGAATGCGCCTTTTGCGCGCCCGGCTAGGGGGGATCCCCGCAGGAGGAGAGCCGCTGCTTCGCCTCGCCCGCTCCCGGCCTCCCCTCCCTCTCCTCCCCTGCCTCCCTCCCCGGGCTGATGCCGGTGCCTGCGGAGAGCAGCTAGAGGTCGGCTGCGAGGAAGAGCGACGGGCAGGCGCTCCCCGCCCAGGCCCGGGGGCCGAGCAGTGGGCAAGGCGCGGACGGCCAGAGAGGTGAGCTCGCCCCCGGCAGCAGAGGGGGACCTGGCTAGCTAGGGCCGAAGGGCCTCCTTCCAAGCCCCCTCCCCTTCTCCCGGGAATGGGGGTGGGTGGGTGGAAGGGAGGGAGGGGTCCGCAAACTTTGGGGCATCCTTCCACTCCCAGGGGGGCCGCGGTAGGAGATTCTGTGGGGGGTGGGGGTTGCAAAGAAAGGGGCGGGAGGAGGTCTCGGGGAGGAGGGCAGGGCGAGTTGCTCCAGATGATGCGGTGGCCCCGTTTCCTAGGGTGTCCAGATATGGCCGGAGGCCGAAAGGCGGGGAGGGGGTCTCTCTCGGTTTCTTAGAGTAATTGGGGCAGGTTGGATACCTTCAGGAATTCTTCTGCTTTGTTTTCAAAGAATACACACACACACACACACACACACAGTATCTCTCTCTCTCCCACTTTCATCTGTCTGTCTGTCTTTCTGTCTGTCTATCATATGTATGTATGTATGTATCCATCCATCCATCCATCTACTTATCTATCTATCTATCTATCTATCTATCTATCTATCTATCTATCTATTGTTTCTTTCTGTCTGTCTTTCTTTCTTTCTCTCTCTCTCTCTCTCTCTTTCTTTCTATCTACCTATGTATCTTTCTTTCTCTCTCTCTTATATCTGTGTCTGTCTGTCTGTCTGTCTGTCTGTCTGTCTGTCTATCTATCTATCTATCTTTCTGTCTGTCTCTCTCTCTCTGTCTATCTATCTGGGGGGGTCTCTTGTCAAGTGGGGTCTGCTTAAACCCCTCCCCACACCGCTCCCACGCCCACCCTTTGGCATAGCTGGGTCCTTATCCTTGATAAACCACAGAATACCAGGCTGCAAAAGCTCTGAGGGGGAGGGGAGTTGGGGGGAGGGAGAGGAGAGAGCTGTTCGGGGAGGGCCAGCTTGAGAGAGGGAGGGAGGGAGATTAGTAAATAATACCCGGACCCAGATCCTGGAGAAATCGGGAGCTCCGGTTGCAAATCAGCAAATTTGCAAATTTCCTAGCGGCCTGTATAGGCTATCCGGCTATGAAAGCCTTTCTGGAGGATGCTGGTCGCGCCTGGTTTGGAACTGGGTTGGGGAGGGGGCTCCCAGAGATGCTTTGCAGGGCACCTCCGTTCTCTGGGTGGGGAGGGAAAGGCAAACACCCCCCTCCCCCGGGGTGATGGACGGAGATCTGGCCATGAGATCAATGGACCAGCCGAGCTTTGGCATTTCGGCTCAAGGAAGGCGGCGGTCTGCTCAGCTTTCTCCCCCCCGCCCCACACCCCCACGCCGGCAGAGATGCTCTTGGCTGGGAGCAGCCCCCCCCCCCGAAGCTGCAGTTAGTCAGACTTTGCAAGGGAGGGAAGGAGCCGAGTCTGCGCAGAAGGGTATTTCCTGCGCTGTCCTCCCCCCCCCCCCTTTGCACAGGCTCTGGGTCAGGGATGCCTCAGCCAGCCTCCCTCCCTCCTTCCCTCTCTTCCTCACCTGCCTTCCTATCTTCCCTTCTTTCTCCTCCCTTTTTCCTTCCTTCCTTCCCTCTCTTCCTCACCTGCCTTCCTATCTTCCTTCCCTTCTTTCTCCTCCCTTTTCTCTTCCTTCCTTCCCTCTCTTCCTCACCTACCTTCCTATCTTCCTTCCCTTCTTTCTCCTCCCTTTTCTCTTCCTTCCTTCCTTTCCCCCCCTCCCTCCCTCTCTTCATCACCTACCTTCCTACCTCTTGTTGTTCCTTCCCTCCTTTCTCACTCCCTCTCTTTTCCTTCCTTCCTTCCTTCCTTCTCTCCCTCCTCCCTCCCTCCTTCCCTTCCTCCCATCCTTGCCTACCTACCTACTTCTTGTCCTTCCTCCCTCCCTCCCTCCCTTCTTTCTTCTGCTAGCCCTCTCAAGCTGGGGCCCTTGGACTATACCATCCATCACTCCCAGCCTGGAGGTCCCTGTTTCATGGCCATTTCGATCCAACTTTGGCAGTCCAACTTCTCCTCTCGCTTTGCTGATGCCCTGCAGCTTAAAATAGGGCAGAATGGAAGCTCATTTCTCTCCGTGTAGGAAGGGTCTTTCCCTTAGCCCCTCCCCTACCAAAACTGAATGGCACCCCCCCTCTCCCCCTCCCCCCCCCTCCAGTCTATTTAATCAGACTCTAATCCCTTTGCAGGAGATTGTCTCCCTAGCATTTGAATTGCAGCCATTCATTTTTTGCCTTGGGTTTAATCCTCCATCCCTGATTAACCATTTGATTGGAAACATTTTGCTCATCTACATAAATAATAATAATAATAATAATAATAATAATAATAATAATAATAATAATAATCCCAGGGGACAGCAGAATTGAGGAGAAGCAGCTGGAGAAATTAGTGAAATACGAAGATCTAAAAATCGAGCTGCAACGGCTCTGGCATAAGCTTACTGACCAAGATAAGTTTTCAAATAGGTGCTTGGACTCTTTTTCAGTTGATGAAGCCCCATTATTGGAATAGCCACAAAAAGGACAAATGATAGACAGTGTTTTTTGTTCAGCAGCACAGTCACATTTTAAGGTTTTGTGCTGAACCCACAAGGTTTAGTAGGATAACAGATTAGGCAAGCAGCTCAATTTTCTTGAATTGCTATAAAAGTTCATTTCTAGATAATGATTAAAACGATTAAAGCCTTTATGGGTAAAAAGATACTGTTTAATTGTTTCCTATTTTAAAAGTAATTAAGGGTCAAAGTAAGGTAATAGAGAAGGAAGGACAATTTAAAAACTATTAAGTATTCAATAAATTGTGCATAAACTTACTACAGGTGCCTGCTAACTTCCTAGAGTCTCCTGCTTGGGCAAAGGGTTGGACTAGATGACCTACAAGGTTCCTTCCAACTTCGTTATTGTGTTATGTTCTAGGACTTCTCTAAAGATAAACCAGTGGGTTGTTTGTTTGTTTTTGCAAAGGACATTGAAAGAAATTGCTGTCCTTCTGCTAGCTATTTTCTTTCCCGCCAATCAACCAAGCGCCTCTCCTCCAAGTCTTCCTCCTGCTGACTGCGGACTTCAACTCCCAGAATCCCCCAGCCAATGTAGCCATTCCCCAACTGGCTGGGGAATCCTGGGAGTTGGAGTCCACGGGCCTTAAAAGTTGCCAAGGTTGGATACCCCTGGCTTCTTCCATCCATCTTTGACATGAGCAAGGTGATGGACATTATTTCCACGGGACTTCTTTGTTGTTAGATATCCGTTCTGATTCTTGCCATGCAACCCTTTTGAAAATAGAAGCAATTGGGGCACCTCCTTGGTGATGGATGGGGTGTGAATCACTTCTCCGAACAAGATATGACGTAGTACAGTAAATTGGAGAATTTGCAATTATCCAGAAGAAGAAATATAAGCCTCTGCTGGCATCAAGAACTGATTGTTTTATTTAGCCTCTCCTTTCCATACTCTTTGGGATCTAGATTAAAGCTATTTAAACAATTATTTATTTATTTTTATTTTATTCATTCATTTGTCCAATACACAAATACATAGGAAGAAAAATAGACATGTGGTAATATATATAAGGGTAAAAGTGAACTTAGAGGAGAGGATATATGAAAGGAAGAGAATATATATGATAAGTGAGAGAAAGGAAAGACAATTGGACAGAGGACGAAAGGCACACCAGTGCACTTACGTACACCCCTTGCTGGCCTCTTAGGAACCTGGAGAGGTCAATCGTGGAGAGTCTAAGGGAGAAGTGTTGGGGGTTAGGGGTTGACACAATTGAGTCCGGTAATGAGTTCCACGCTTCAATAACTCGATTGTTGAAATCATATTTTTTACAGTCAAGTTTGGAGCGGTTCGTATTAAGTTTGAATCTGTTGCGTGCTCTTGTGTTGTTGCGGTTGAAGCTGAAGTAGTCATTGACCGGTAGGACGTTGCGGCATATGATCTTGTGGGCAATACTCAAATCGTGTTTTAGGCGACGCAGTTCTAGGCTTTCTAGGCCCAGGATTGTTAGTCTATTTTCGTAGGATATTCTGTTTCAAGTGGAAGAGTGAATGGCTCTTCTGGTAAAATATCTTTGGATGTTTTCAAGGGTGTTGATGTCTGAGATGTGGTATGGGTTCCAGACTATTAAAGCTGTTCCTTGTGCAAAAAGAGACTTGATTGCAATCTATAGAGAAAGAGTCTGTTAGTGTAGCTAGTGTCCACTAAAATTGAGCTTGAAATAGATTATACTGATTTTACTAACAGCCAAATTACTGTGAATTCTCACTTTGGTATTATGGAGACACATGGATATGAGGAGCTTGTAGTCTCTTTCAGAACTTCGGATTGGAACAATATTTTGGATTACTAGCGACTTATGCTTGGATCGGAGCGAATGAACCCGGAATGAACTTTGATATATCAAATACGAAACATAAATAACTTATCGGAATTCATCTAAAAGGAAATAATTTCTAAGATTGTGAAATCCTGTAGATACTTTCGGACAGTTGGGCTTATTGTGAAAGCTTATGTACCGTGACACGGTTAACATGGAAGTAAGCAACTATGAATAGCTGTTAGCGTCTTTGAAATATTGTCGTGAAGAGTTAAAGGAAGTAAAAAAAAATGTTTTAGAATTTGCAGATGGAGTAAAGCAGTGGTTTTCAACCTGGGAGGGGAGTCAAATTTCACCTGGTGTTAGGAACTAAAGCTTCTATTCTGGCGCCTTGGAACATATTTTTACAATCCAGCCAATCAGGTCTTTACAGTGGGGATGGGCCTCTGACCGTCCTGCCAATCAGCTTCAAGCTCTGTTGGGAGAATTGGTGCTAGACTTTGGAGAACACCTGAAGAGCAGAACCTTCACCTCTGATTCCTTTGCCTCCTCGACAGGTGAGCAGCTATGGCGGAGAAGATCCTTGACTCCACCGGCGTCTCCATTGCCCTGGAGGACTCGGTCTGCAACGCTACCTCGCAGGATGGCTCCTTCCTGACCACCCACCTGAAGAAGGTGGAGAACCACATCACGGAGGCTCAGAGGTTCTCCCATTTGCCCAAGCGGTCAGCCGTGGACATCGAGTTCGTCGACCTGTCGTATTCGGTCCGGGAAGGCTCCTGGTGGCGGAAAAGAGGTAGGATGCGGGAATCCCTTGGAGACGGATGTCCACCCTGGCAGGTGCCGATCATGATTGAAGGACCTGCCTTTCATTGAGTTTAATGTCTGCATTGGTTACGAAAAGCAGTGAGGGTTGGGGTTAAGGTTAGGGTGCTCAGAAGCAAAAAAACCACTGAAAATTGCAGAAAATGTCCTGCACCGTTCTGGTAACAACCCAATATTGGATGGATCAGAGAGGGTTCTTTCCCAGATATAACAAGCAGGAAGAGGGAGATTGTGATCCCCTTATATAGAGCGCTGGTGAGACCCCACTTGGAATACTGTGTTCAGTTCTGGAGACCTCAGCTACAAAAAGATATTGACAAAATTGAACGGGTCCAAAGACAGGCTACAAGAATGGTGGAAGGTCTTAAGCATAAAACGTATCAGGAAAGACTTCATGAACTCAATCTGTCTAGTCTGGAGGACAGAAGGAAAAGGGGGACATGATTGACACATTTCAATATGTTAAAGGGTTAAATAAGGTTCATGGGGGAAGTGTTTTTAATAGGAAAGTGAACACAAGAACAAGGGGACACAATCTGAAGTTAGTTGGGGGAAGATCAAAAGCAACATGAGAAAATATTATTTCACTGAAAGAGTAGTAGATGCTTGGAACAAACTTCCAGCAGACGTGGTTGGTAAATCCACAGTCACTGAATTTAAACATGCCTGGGATAAACATATATCCATTGTAAGATAAAATACAGGAAATAGTATAAGGGCAGACTAGATGGACCATGAGGTCTTTTTCTGCCGTCAGTCTTCTATGTTTCTAAAATTCACAGGCACATCCTCTCGTGCCATTTTGCTTCCTGCGCATATGCAGAAGCAAAACCTCTCTCTGATGCACCCGCCCATCACGCGGAGCTCCATTTCCACTACCGGTCCAGTGTCCTGCACCGTTCTGGTAACAACCCGATACTGGATGGATCAGAGAGGGTTCTTTCCCAGAAGTCCCCATTCTTGTATTCCTGGAGGCGTCTGTAATATGGCAAATGATTTAGCTTTACTAGATAAATGGTCAAAGCAATGGAAACTTCAGTTTAATGTTTCCAAATGTAAAATAATGCACTTGGGCAAAAGGAATCCTCAATCTGAGTATTGTATTGGCAGTTCTGTGTTAGCAAAAACTTCAGAAGGGAAGGATTTAGGGGGAGTGATTTCTGACAGTCTCAAAATGGGTGAGCAATGTGGTCAGGCAGTAGGAAAAGCAAGTAGGATGCTTGGCTGCATAGCTAGAGGTATAAAAAGCAGGAAGAGGGAGATTGTGATCTTGCTGGCGAGACTACATTTGGAATACTGTGTTCAGTTCTGGAGACCTCACCTACAAAAAGATATTGATCAAATTGAAGGGGTCCAAAGACGGGCTACAAGAATGGTGGAAGGTCTTAAGCATAAAATGTATCAGGAAAAACTTAATGAACACAATCTGTATAGTCTGGAGGACAGAATGAAAAGGGGGGACATGATCGAAACATTTAAATCGGTTAAAGGGTTCAATAAAGTTCAGGAGGGAAGTGTTTTTAATAGGAAAGTGAAGACAAGAACAAGGGGGCACAATCTGAGGTTAGTTGGGGGAAAGATCAGAAGAAAATATTATTTGACTGAAAGAGTAGTAGATGCTTAGAACGAACTTCCAGCAGACGTGGTTGGTCAATCCACAGTCACTGAATTTAAACATGCCTGGGATAAACATAGATCCATCCTAAGATAAAATACAGGAAATAGTATAAGGGCAGACTAGATCAGTGATTTTCAACCTTTTTTGAGCCGCGGCACATTTTTTACATTTACGAAACCCTGGGGCACATTGAGCGGGGCGGGGGTGGCCTAAAAAAAGTTTGGACAAAAAAATTCTCTCTCCCTTCCTTCCTCTTTCTTTCTCTCTCTCCATCCTTCTTTCTTTCTCTTCCTTCCTTCCTCTCTTTTTTGCCCTCTTTCTCTCCCTCCTTACCTCCCTCTATGTCTTTCTCTCCTCTCTCTCTCTCTCTCTCTCCTTCCCTCCCTCTCTTTCTTTCTCTCTCTTGCTCTCTCTTGCTTTCTTTCTCTTGTTCTTTCTCTTGCTTTCTTTCTCTCTTGTTCTCTTTCTCGCTCGCTCACTCGCTCTTTCTTTCTCTCTCTCTTGCTTTCTTTCTCTTTTTTTCTCTCTCTCTTGCTTTCTTTCTCTCTCTGAGCTTCGCGGCACACCTGACCATGTCTCGCGGCACACTAGTGTGCCACGGCACACTGGTTGAAAAACACTGGACTAGATGGACCAGGAGGTCTTTTTCTTCTGTGTTTCTATGTGGTTAGCAGAACAAGAGGATCCTTCTCTGATCCTTCTTATCTGCCCCAGGAACTGAAATTCTGAGTCTAGAGGCCCAGAAAGTTCTTCCCAAGGCACGCTTGGGCGCATGCACGAGATGTATCCTTTGCCCCGTTTCGCGGGGAAGACCCGTAGCCAGAATTCTTCAGATTCTGAAGAGCAACCGATGCTGAGAAATAGATAAATTTAGCTGCCTTCCACCCACTCTCTGATCCCCCCGGGGATCCTTTTCCTGCGTGGGCGACTAGCAGAACGGTTACTCGTCTATGAATTGGTGGCAGAATGCGGGAAAGATGTGGGAAGCGGCTGCTTTAATTCGTCTCTTGTTAGTGCCCAGAAATAAAAAGAAGAATTGAGACTGCCGGGGGCTTAAGATATAAAACTACTTGACTCAGTAGTGTCAACCCCTAACCCCCAACATTTCTCCCTTAGACTCTCCACGATTGACCTCTCCAGGTTCCTTAGAGGTCAGTAAGGGGCGTGCATAAGTGCACCAGTGTGCCTTCCGTCCCCTGTCCAATTGTCTCTCCTTATCTCATTTATCTTTTCTTCTTTCAAATATGTTCACCTATAGTTTTATATCTTTTCTTCTATTCTTTTCTTTATTTATATTACTACATATCTTTCTCTTCAATGTGTATTATGTATTGGACTAACTAAATAACAAAATAAAATAATAAAAAATAAAATAAAATAAAATAAAATAAAATAAAATAAAATAAAAAATATAGAATAGAATAGAATAGAATAGAATAGAATAGAATAGAATTCTTTATTGGCCAAGTATGATTGGGCACACAAGGAATTTTTCTTTGGTGCAGATTATTATTATTAGTAGTAGTATTAGTATTAGTATTATTCATTTTATTAGTATTATTAGTATTATTAGCATTATTAATTTGATTTGTACACCACCCCTCTCGGTGTACATAAAAGAAAAGATACCTTTGTCAAGAATCATGAGGTTCAACCACTTAATGATTGTCATGGGGGTCAAATTAATTTATGTATTTATTAATTCACCTTCTATACTGCCCAATCCTGAAGGTCTTACAACAGTTTAAAATACCAAAACACTAAAAAGAAGGCAAATATAGAAGCTGAGTTATAAAACCTTAATTAAAAGCCGTAATAAACATAATAAACTAACCCAACATCCATACTAGACATTCATGCAATTTGACCATGATTGTTGTTGGTTCATGGCAATGAGGAGACAATCAATGAGGAAGCAATCAATATTAATAAAAATCTTAAGGATACAAGCAACAAGTTACAGTCATATAGTCATAAGTGGGAGGAGGTGGGTGATAGGAATGATGAGAAAAAACTAGTAGTAATAGTAGAGCAGACTTAGTAAATGGTTCGATAATGTTGAGGGAATTATTTGTTTAGCAGAGTGATGGGGTTCAGGAAAAAAACTGTTCTTGTGTCTAGTTGTCTTGGTGTGCAGTGCTCTATAGCGATGTTTTGAGGGTTGGATTTAAACAGTTTGTGTCCAGGATGCGAGGGGTCAGTCAATATTTTCACGGCCCTCTTTTGGACTCATGCAGTCTACAGGTCCTCAATGGAAGGCAGCAATTGTTTTTTCTGCAGTTCTGATTCTCCTCTGAAGTCTGTGTCGGTCTTGTTGGGTTGCAGAACCAAACCAGACACTTATAGAGGTGCAGATGACGGACTCAACGATTCCTCTGTAGAACTGTCTCAGCAGCTCCTTGGGCAGTTCGAGCTTCCTGAGTTGGCGAAGAAAGAAATCTTCTTCATTGTGCTTTTCTGATGAAGTTTTTGATGTTAGGTGACCATTTTAGGTCTTGAGATATGATAGAACCTAGAAATTCGAAGGTCTCTACTGTTGATATTGTGTTGTCTAGTATTGTGAGACGTGGGTGGATGGGAGGGTTTTGTGAAGAACGGGAAGGTGAGCCAAAGCGATCCAATCAGAGACAGAGATCAGCCTTCGCTCAGATTAATGTCTAGGGATCCAACCTTCTGACAAGCCAAGTCAATAGCCAAGCCAGATTCCCGGAATAATCGGGTTACTAACTTACCAACTGCAGTGATTCAATTAACAACCGCGAATGGAAAAGTTGCAAACGTTTTTGGGTCAGTGATGGCAAACCTATGGGATGGGTGCCACAGGTGACACGCGGAGCCATATCTGCTGGCACGCAAACCGTTGCCCTAGCTCAGCTCCAACATGCGTGTGTGCTGACCAGCTGATTTTTGGCTTGTGCAGAGGCTCTGGGAGGGCGTTTTTGGCTTCCAGGGAGCCTCCGGGGAGATGGGAGAGGGCCTTTTTACCCTCCAGGGAAGCCTTTGGAGCCTTGGGAAGGTGAAACAGGAGCCTACCGGGCCCACCAGAAGTTGGGGAACTGTTTCAGGCCTCCAGAGGGCCTCTGGGGGGCAGGGGAAGCTGTTTTTGCCCTCCCCAGGCATTGAATTATGGATGTGGGCACTCATGCGTGCATAATAGTGTGCATGCACATTCTTTCAGCACCAGAGGAAATTTTTTTTTAAAAAAAATATATTTTTATTAAATTTTTATTGCAACAAACAAAAAAAATACTTAAAGAAAAAGTGCCCAACACCAATGAAACCCCACCACCATTTAGGGGGTTAAATTATTTGCAATAAGTTTCAATTTCTTCCTTGGCTCCGGTTTACATTTCTTTACATACAAAAAGTGATTGGAATTTATTTTCCACATTGTCGTCATAAATTCTACTTAAGGTATCATTTTTCACCTTATTCCATCGTGCCATCAGCTTCTCCAATTTATTTTCATCCAAGTGATTTAATCTTATTTCCATAATTTTGAAGTGGATGTGGTCCACCATGTACCAGTACCAGTTCTGGATTGTCAATTTATTGCTGTCCTTCCACCCTAATACCACGACTGCTTGAGCGCTTTCCAAAGCTGCTGTTTTGATTTCTTTAAATTCTCGTGATTCCCCATGTTTAACTAGTGTTGCTAATTCTTTCGTGATGATCCAATTAATATTTAGCATATTATTAATTTCATTCTGTACTTCCTTCCAAAATTTTTGAACTTCAACGCATTCCCAGAGCAGCACCCGAGGAAAATAAGGTTCGGCCTCACTGGTTTAGGTTAAGGTCGCTTAACAAAACATCTCACTTAACGACATAAATCTGGACCTCTGTTGCGGATGTACGTTGAGGACTCTCCATGCAAATGAAGGAGGAAGCAGTCTGTTGTGTTGTGCGTTTGCTACGGGGAAAGCCCCATGAATTGTTCTAGGTGTGAATCAGTGCTCCCACACCCTTTGCAATCATAAGTTGTGCGGTGGCACCTCTTACGCCAGAGAAGGTGTGCTCCTTTGGCAACCAGGAGATGTTTGTATCATCTATGGTGGCCATGGAAGGAATCTTCCCACAATCTGCTGCAGGACACCATCCCTAAGCTGTCTTTGAAGGGCCTGGTCAGTAGGTGGGCTATCCAGTTGTGGGGAAAAGGAGAAGAGCTGCAAAGAGCTACTTTTAATAATAATAATTAATAATAATTTATTAGATTTGTATGCCGCCCCTCTCCGAAGACTCGGGGCGTCTCACAACATTAATGGGAATACAATGCAGTACAAATCTAATATTAAAAAATTAAAAAAACTAATTTAAAATACATTTTCATAAAAAAACATCTGCTACAGTCATACACACTCAATCCAACTAGTCATAATACAGAAGTCAGAAAAGGTGGGGGGAGATTAATCCCCCCATGCCTGGAAACAGAAGTGAGTCTTCAGCATTTTGCGAAAGACAAGGAGGGTGGGGGCCGTTATAATCTCCGGGGGGAGTTGATTCCAGAGGGCCGGGGCCGCCACAGAGAAGGCTCTTCCCCCGGGTCCCGCCAGACAACATTGCTTAGTCGATGGGACCCGGAAAAGGCCAACTCTGTGGGACCTAATTGGCCACGGGGATTTTTGCAGCAGAAGGCAGTCTTGGAGGTATTCTGGTCCAATGTCATGTCAGGCTTTATAGGCCATTACCAACACTTTGAATTGTGACCGGAAACTGATCGGCAGCCAGTGCAGACTGCGGAGTGTTGACGAGACATGGGCGTACCTAGGGAGGCCCATGATTGCTCTCGCAGCTGCATTCTGCACGATCTGAAGTTTCCGAACACTTCTGTTGATGAGACATGGGCATATCTAGGAAAGCCCATGGTTGCTCTTTTCTGTCTTCTGCCCCCAGGACACCCGGTTTTTTACCTATTCGGGTTGGATGTTCACATATATACCCAGAGGCTGGGCAGCAGGCAGAACACGGTGGAAGGCAGTTCCACCAGTGGAATTTTATTTATTTATATGCCACCCCCCTCCAAGGACTCAGGGCGGCTCACAACATATATGAAGCAGTGTCCCCAACTCCAGCTGACCATTCCACCCTCCCATCCTCTTCCTCCTCCTTGGAAAGCGGCAAGGAGACCAGCACCGGCAGGAGTTGCAGGGGGCCCATTTCCTGCCCCCTATTTTCTCAACAGCTGATCGGCACCCGTTCGCCCAGCTACCCAGGCTGAGATGGGGGGGGGGCGACCCAGGAAAGGAGAGCGCGGGAAACGCAAAGCAAATTGTCACGCCAGCGAGCGACACTGGTGAGGTTGTAAGTCGAGGACTTAACAGTTCACTTGAACGATGATGATTGTTCAAGCCACTCCCACCTGGTCACATGGCCGGCAAGCCACTCCTACCCAGTCATGTGATCATCAAGCCACACCCACAAAATAAGCCACACCCACAGTGTGGCAGTAAAAAATTTGGCTGCCCACTACTGTATATACCCATCATGCACATATACTTATACGAGTTGTCGGCACCCCAAATAGCATCTGAGAAATAAATCCATCCATTGTTTTCACCTTCAGGTGCTTTGGATAATAGATTGACCCACCTGTCTTCTCTGTAGTAACCCCCTAGATATTGGACCACTGCTACCATGGCATCGGACCAGAATATCTGCGAGACCGCCTTCTGCCGCACGAATCCCAGTGGCCGGTTAGGTCCCACAGAGTTGGCCTTCTCCGGGTCCCGTCGACTAAACAATGTCGTCTGGCGGGACCCAGGGGAAGAGCCTTCTCTGTGGCGGCCCCTACCCTCTGGAACCAGCTCACCCCAGAGATCAGGATTGCCCCCACCCTCCTTGCCTTTCGTAAACTCCTTAAAACCCACCTCTGTCATCAGGCATGGGGGAACTGAGACATCTCCCCTTGCCTATGCAGTTTTATGTATGGTATGTTGTATGTATGATTTTTAAACAGTGGGGGGTTTTAGACTTTTAATGTTAGATTGATTATTGTAGACTTTTAATATTAGATTTGTCATTGTATACTGTTTTTATCACTGTTGCGAGCCGCCCCGAGTCTACAGAGAGGGGCGGCATACAAATCTAATAAATAAATAATAATAATAATAATAATCCCCTAGTCCTTCTTTTTATTAAACTAGACATTCCCAGGGAATCTCTCCAGTTTAGGGTTGAACTAAGGTGCCCTCTGGACTTGTTTTCTTGGAGACATTTCATTACCCAACAAGGGAATATCACCAGCGTATTGAGGATGTTATTCAGTTGATTAATGAAGTATCTTGCAAGCAAACAGCCAGGGGCTCCACAATTAAATTCATGATTGATTATGTTGCAAGGTGTCAACGCAATCACACTATTGAAGGAACATTTCAAGATGTTCGAGATGGAAGGGCATTGGAGAGGCCCACCCTGCATCATTGTTGTTAGCCGCCCCGAGTCTACGGAGAGGGGAGGCATACAAATCCAATAAATTATTATTATTATTATTATTATCTTCACCCCAAATATGGGGCACCTTGTCCCTTTTCCCCTGATGAACGGGCTCCGCGGTGATGCCACCAGAAAAGACAATTGCCAGTCCAATTTCGGAAAATGGAAGGCTAGATATGAGTCATCCCATCTCATAAATTCTCAGAAGACAAGACAGACGTTTAGGCGATGATCCGATCAATGACCTTTTCTGGTGTCACCATCCCGGAACCATGATGTTATTTTCTGACACCTCTCCCTTTTATCTGGGTCAATGCATCCCTGTGTACTGTACGTACATCTTTAGGGAAACAAACTACGATCTCAGTCAAGCGATGGGTGGTGATGCCTTGTCATTCTTCAGTGTAGTTTTTCTACCACCTGTGTGTGTGTCTTTGGTACATAGGCTCTCAGTGGACATAAAAGAAAAAGAGACATTTGTCAAGAATCGTATGGTACAACACTTAATGATTGTCATAGGGGTCAAAGAAGCAATGAAGAAACAATCAATATTAATAAAAATCTTAGGATACAAGCAACAAGTTACAGTCATACAGTCCTAAGTGGGAGGAGATGGGTGATAGGAGCGATGAGAAAAAAAACTAGTAGTAATAGAAGTGCAGAATTAGAAACATAAAAACATAGAAACATACTATTTCCTGTATTTTATCTTACAATGCATATATGTTTATCCCAGGCATGTTTAAATTCAGTTACTGTGGATTTACCAATCACGTCTGCTGGAAGTTTGTTCCAAGCATCTACTACTGTTACAGTAAAATAATATTTTCTCATGTTGCTTTTGATCTTTTCCCCCAACTAACTTCAGATTGTGTCCCCTTGTTCTTGTGTTCACTTTCCTAATAAAAACACTTCCCTCCTGAACCTTATTTAACCCTTTAAATTTAACCCTTTAAATTAATAAATAGTTTGACAGTGTTGAGGGAATTATTTATTTATTTATTTATTTTTATTTTGTCAAACAATTATAGAGTGGTAATCTGTACAAATAAAACATTAGATAAGTAATGATAAAAAGTAACAAAAGAAGACAATAGGACAGGGATGGTAGGCACAGTGGTGCGCTTATGCACGCCCCTTACAGACCTCTTAGAAAGGGGTCAATTGTAGATAGTCTAAGGTTAAAGGTTTTGGGGTTAGGAGTAGAAACCACAGAATCAGGTAGTGCATTCAAGGCGTTGATTACTCTGTTGCTGAAGTCGTATTTTTTGCACTCAAGTTTGGAGCGGTTGACATTTAGTTTAAATCGATTTCGTGCTGGTGTGTTGTTGCGGTTGAAGGTGAAGTAGTCGTTAATAGGTAGGACATTTTGGTACATGATTTTATGAACTATAATTAAGTCTGAACAGAGACGACGGAGTTGTAAGTTGTGTAAACCAAGAATTTCAAGTCTGGCAGAGTAAGGTATTTTATTGTGAGAAGAGGAGTGAAGGACTCTTCTTGTGAAATATTTCTGGACTCTCTCAATTGTGTTGATGTCAGATATGTAATGTGGGTTCCATAAAGGCAAGCTGTATTTCAGGATTGGCCTGACAAATGTTTTGTAAGCTCTTGTTAGAAGTTCAAAAGTACCAGAATAGAAGCTGCGAAGGATTAGGTTAACAACTCTTAAAGCCTTTTTGGCAATGTTGTTGTTGTTGTTGTTGTTGTTGTTGTTATTATTATTATTATTATTTATTGGATTTGTATGCCACTCCTCTCCGTGGACTCGGGGCGGCTAACAACAGTGACAAAAAACAGAATGTAAAAATCCAATACTACAACAGCTAAAAACCCTTGTTATAAAACCAATCATACATACAAACATACCATGCATAAATTGTAGAAGCCTAGGGGGAAAGATTATCTTAATTCCCCCATGCCTGACGGCATAGGTGGGTTTTGAGGAGCTTACGAAAGGCAAGGAGGGTGGGGCTATTCTAATCTCTGGGGGGGAGTTGGTTCCAGAGGGTCGGGCCCACCACAGAGAAGGCTCTTCCCCTGGTCCCCGCCAACCGACATTGTTTTGTTGACGGGACCCATAGAAGGCCCACTCTGTGGGACCTAACTGGTCGCTGGGATTCGTGCGGCAGAAGGCGGTCCCTGAGATAATCTGGTCCGGTGCCATGAAGGGCTTTATAGGTCATAACCAACACTTTGAATTGTGACCGGAAACTGATCGGTAACCAATGCAGACTGAGGAGTGTTGGTGGGACATGGGCATACTTAGGGAACCCCTTGATTGCTCTCACAGCTGCATTCTGCACGATCTGAAATTTCCGAACACTTTTCAAAGGTAGCCCCATGTAGAGAGCGTTACAGTAGTCGAGCCTCGAGGTGATGAGGGCATGAGTGACTGTGAGCAGTGACTCCCGGTCCAAATGTTGTTGCAATGGGCTCTAGGACTTAGGTCACTGGATATGAGTACTCCAAGGTCTTTGTTTAGCAGAGTGAGGGCCTTCGGGGGGAAAATTGTTCTTGTGTCTAGTTGTCTTGGTGTGCAACGTTTTGAGGGTAGGTAGACATGGAAATGGTAGATAGCCTTCAGCAGAAGGGAAGGTTTTCTATCTTAGGAGAAGCTCAAGGAACAAACTACGGGCACGTGTCCTGAAGTCGACTTCTACTCATAGGTGTCCCCCATTTTTTTCCATTTTTGCACAATCATAATTCCGCTGGAGGCACACAACGTGTGACACACCCAAGCCCTTTATGGCGTCACCCAACCTCCGAATTGCTCTTGCTCTATCAGGTTCCTTCGGGGAGTTCCAGGAACTGTGCATTGGGGAAAATTAAAAGCTTGGGCTTTAAAAAAGCAAACAGGTGAGAAACCTGTCACGGTTCCTTAATTTGAAGGAGTGTCCATTGTCTCCAGCTCTATCTACTGCCTGGAAGCTGTCCTAAACCAGGAAGCCCAAAGATACTTTTTCTCCCAAAGGTTAATGGGGTTTTTCTTGTTTATTTTGGAAACGTTTCAAATCAAATCAAAGTCAAATGTATTATTACATCCATAGACCAAAACAAATAAAAACACTTAGTGAATACACAATCAAAAGTTGTAGGATAAAATGATAAATAACAGATAAAATCCATGATAAAATCCAATCTATCAACTATGCATTGTCAATACAGTACTACTAAAATTACAATCCATAAACTGTGATGTCTATATTCAGTTTGATACTATTAGGGAAAGGAATAAACAAGGTTGCCCACATTTGTTGTATAAATTAGCTAAGGTGTATTAAGCACTTAAAAGCTGGCCACAAATGGTGTATATACAGTAGAACCCCGACTTACGAGACTAATTGGTTCCGGAAGGAGGCTCGTAAGTCGGAACGCTCGTATGACGAAACATTGTTTCCCATAGGAAACAATGTAAAGTCAATTAATCCGTGCAACAACAAAAAAAACCGCTGCCGCCGAACGCGAAAGTTAGCGTTCGGCTCCAGGAGACAGCTGCGAAGCGGCGCGGGTGTTTTAAAACGTCACAGCCGGCCTGGGGGGCTCAGGGGCTTAAAACACCCGCGCCGCTTTGCAGCTGTCTCCTGAAGTTAGCGTTCGGCTTCAGGAGACAGCTGCGAAGCGGCGCGCATGTTTTAAAAGGTTGCAGCTGGCCTGGGGGGCTTGCCAGCACCCCCCCGAGCCCCCCAGGCCGGCTGCAACCTTTTAAAACACGCGGGATACGAGCGCCAAGGAGCTGTCTCCTGAAGCTGAACGCGGAAGTTAGCGTTTGGCTTCAGGAGACAGCTCCTTGGCGCTCGTATCCCGAATGTGAGCTCGGGAGGCGAACAAAAATGTCGCTCCCCTCCCAGCTCTTATCTCGAGTAGCTCGTAAGTAGAGCTGCTCGTATGTCGAGGTTCCACTGTACATACATACATACATACATACATACATACATACACACACATATACACATACATATACACATACATACATACATACAGCAATTGGAGGCCCCCCCACCCATCCAGATGTCATCAAAAATTGCTCTGCGCATGTACAAAAGCATTACACCTGTGTGTGCACCAGTGAAGGACTGCAAAATTTATTACTAGCACACTGTGGCCGTGGCTTATTTTGTGAGTGTGGTTTGCCGGCCATGCGACCAGGTGGGAGTGGCTTGATGATCATGTGACCGGGGGTGGCTTAAAGGTCATGTGACTGGCCTAAAGGTGGGCAACCTGACATTACTCACATCAAGGGTTTTACCAAAGGGCACAAGAGCAAGCGCTATACAGTACAACTGATAAAGACAGACGGTAGGCAATACACACATATTTTTCGGAGTATAAGAAGCACCTTAGTTTTTGGGGAGGAAAATAGGGCTGAGAACATCATTAGCACCTGGAAAGAAAGTCTGAGCAAGTAAAGCAATGGAAAACACCCTGCAAAGACTTAGGGCTTGGAAAACATTCTTTGCAGAGAGTAACAATGAAAGAGCTTGCAAGCCGGTAAGAGCTGGGAGCATTGTTAGCACCTGGGTAGGGCTGGAAATAAACTTACTCGGAGCAAGTTAGAGCGATGAAAAAAATCCTGCAAAGACTTAGGACTTGGAAAACATTCTTCACAGAGAGTAACAATGAAAGAGCTTGCGAGGTAAGAGCTGGGAAGATGGTTAGCAGCTATTTAGGGCGGAAAAAAAAGAAAAAGCTACATTCAGAGTATAAGATGCACCCAAATTATCAGCCTCTTTTAGGGAGGAAAAAGGAGTGCTTTATATGGAAGCTAAAAGTGGTTTTATTAGCTGTGTTTTAGCTAAGTGTGTGCATTGCCTACTGTCTGTCTTTGTTAGTGAGTATCGCTTGGCAGATCCTACTGGTCCTTTCTCGGCTGACATGCGCAGCAGTGCGCCAACATCTGGCGTGCTAACCCAGGCAGGTCAGGAGAGAGAGACCCATGACGTAGGAGCCTGTCCAGATTCCCATGGGAACCTAGCTCGGAACGTCCCAACACTCAGGCGGGATCTGGCCCCACGCCTCTTAATTTTGCAGGAATCCATTATTATTATTATTGTTGTTGTTGTTGTTGTTGTTGTTGTCGTCGTCGTTGTTGTTGTTATTATTATTATTATTATTATTTCTTCCTCCTCGTCCTGCCCCTCATCCTCTTCATCTTCTTCTTCCTCCCCCTCCTCCTCCCCCTCCTCTTCCTCCACTTCCTCCTCCTCTTCTTCCTCCTCCTCCTTCTTCTTCTTCTTCCTCTTCCTCTTCATCTTTGTCTTCTTCATCGTCTTCCTCCTCCTCCTCGTCCTCTTCTTCTCCCTTCTCCCTTCTCCCTTCTCCCTCCTCCCTCCTCCTCCTCTTCTTCTTCTTCTTCTTCTTCATTTTCATCTTCATCTTTGTCTTCTTTATTGTCTTCCTCCTCCTCCTCCTTTTCCTCCTCCTCTTCTTCTTCTTCATTTTCATCTTCATCTTTGTCTTCTTCATCGTCTTCCTCCTCCTCCTCCTCCTCTTCTTCTCCCTTCTCCCTTCTCCCTTCTCCCTTCTCCCTTCTCCCTTCTTCTTCATCTTCCTCCTCTTCTTCCTCTTCCTCTTCTTCTTCTTCATTGTCTTCCTCCTCCTCCTCCTCCTCCTCCTCCTCTTCTTCTTCTTTCTTCTTCTCGTCAGAAGCTGAGAACGGAGGGCCTTTGAGCTGCTCTCTGGCCCGGGCTCAAAACAAAAAAATTAAAACGAAATCTAATTCTGCAGAAAAGGCTGGGCTCTGTGCTGAGCAGGATTTGCAGCTGGCAAGCCGTGAGCCAGCCAGCGAGACGAGGTTACTAGCAGTCAATGAACCCGAGTTACCGCCCGCCTCTCTCGGATGAGTGGCAGGTGCTTCGCGGGGGAAGGGGGGGAGGCTTGTGACGGCCCAGGAAGGGAGTGTGCACAAGGTGTGCACATATCTCTGTGTGTGTGGTGGTAGGGAGGCGGGGTCTCCAAGCATCCTCCACTCTGCAGAATGGGCCGAGCGCTTTGCAAAATCCCACTGCGGCTGCAGCCCTAGAATCCCGAAGGAGGCATTTGCTGCATGGCGCATGGTGCATGCGTGCTGCATGCTTAGCATGGACGAGGCTTAATCTCCAAATGGGTTCAATCCCCCCTCCCTCCCTCCACCACCTCCATTTTCAGCACCTCTGCTCCAGTCTCAAATGTTCTCCGACCTGCCAGAGGTGGGAAGGAGCATATTTCTGAGCGCATGACATAAGATGCAAAACCTGTAGGTGACCGGGTGCTATTTTTCCACGCGAAAATATTTCATTTTACGCTTCGTCTTTAAGAACCGTCCATCGCCGAGAGGCTCTGGGTGGCGTCCAATAAAATATTAAAAGCATTAAAAAAAAAACCCCGGCATACAAAATTTAAAAGTTCCTTACTGGAACTGCATTCTTAATTTATGCCTTCTTTCTTGAATATAGCATGAATAGCTCAGCTCAGCATTTTATCCTTCAGAAACCCCTGGAAGTAAACTATTTTTTTTCTCTTACACTGCTGTTTTTATCTCTTTAGTGAATTTGGGAACTAGAAAAGGAGAGAAGCAGAAAATAGCTTTCTCTCTGTTCTCTTTTTTTTCTCTCTCTCTCTGTTTTCTCTGTTCTCTCTCTTTTCTCTCTCTTCTTTCTCTCCCACTCTCTCTCTTCTCTATTTATCACTCTCTTTCTCTTTTCTGTCTCTTTCTCTTTCCCTTCTCCCTCTCTTTTCTCTCTCTCCTCTCTTTTTCACTCTCTTTCTCTTTTTTGTCTCTTTCTCTTCTCCCTCTCTCTTTTCTCTCTCTCTCCCTCTCTCTCCTCTCTTTATCTCTCTTTCTCTCTCTTTCTCTTTTCTGTCTCTTTCTCTTCTCTCTCTCTCCCTCTCTCTCCTCTCTTTATCACTCTCTTTCTCTTTCTCTTTTCTGTCTCTTTCTCTTCTCTCTCTCTCTCTTCTCTTTTTATCACTCTCTTTCTTTCTCTCTCTCTCTCAACCTCTTCTGTCTGTCTGTCTCTCTCAAAATTATCTCTCTCTCTCTCTCTGTGGGTAATGAAGTAATCAAAGGGCAATTAATACATCCTGATTGCATTGATTGCCCTGAATGGAAAAGGCAAAATGGGGAGAGAAACGTGTTAGGTCTTCAGAAGAAATCTCTTAGATATGTATAAAACTTTAAGACTTCGGGAATTAGAGCAACATTGGACCGAATCGGAGCCTTGGGAATGGAATCTGATGCATTTGTAAGCCCATCGTTTACTTGCTGCAGGATTGTTATATAAATTAAATACATCCCTTTGGGGACTTTTGACACCCACGTCATAGATATCAAGTTGAACCTGAGATGTTCCAGCAGCTGTATTTAGAGCAGTATTTCTCAACCTCAACCAAGTTTAAGATGAGGTGGACTTCAACTCCCAGAATTCCCCAGCCATCCAGGTCCAGAATTCCTCAGCCCCAAACCATCACAATCTGGTCTGTGACGGACCCACAATAAAAGATGGTAGAACTTCATCCTTTTGTTGTGGATGGTCCAAGTCTTTTCCTGAACCAGCAAAGGGACTGTAATGTTGATGCTTCAGTTCCCTCTAGTGGTGGTACCCTAGAATTGCTTCAGATGGTCAAGTTGAACATTTATTTAGGGCGGAATTGATTTCTGAAGGTCTACATGCTTGAATCCTTGAGTGACAACAGACAGAAACCTGACAGTTGCTCTCCTGAGTCCATCTAAGCCACATTCCCACCATTCTTCACGTGTGGAGGAGACCACTGTGGTGGTTCGTGACAACTTCTTCTTTTTAATAATTTTTTTAATTGATTTTCATATTAAAAAAAAAATAATAACAACAATAATAATAAATATATTATAATATTATACTATGTATAATATTATATTATATATTAATATATAATATATTAATATAATATATACATCATCATCATCATCATTATTATTATTATTATTATTATTATTATTTAGATTTGTATGCCGCCCCTCTGCGAAGGCTGGCTGGGGAATTCTGGGAGTTGAAGTCCAAATATCTTCAAGTTGCCAAAGTTGGGAAACACTGGTCCAAGGGTAAAGTTTTGGGGGTTAGGTGAAGATACTACAGAGTCAGGTAGCGAGTTCCCTGCATTAACTACACGGTTACTAAAGTCGTATTTCCTGCAGTCGAGTTTGGAGCGGTGAAGTTTGCATCTGTCGTGTACTCATGTATTATTGTGGTTGAAGCTGAAGTAGCCGTTGATCACGGAGTCATTGATCACGGATGAAGTGGGCACCCAATTGGAAGGCAGAGAAAACACTAGGGTCCCAAATGTCCTTTTTTTCCCCCTGTCCGGCATTGCTGGTGCAGCAAAACCCATTAACCAACCCCGGGCAGCCAGAAAAATATGGATTTTCCGTTTTTGATTTCATGCCATTAGTTTCCGCAAATGTTCCTTTTGGCGTGGAGAATAGCAACATCGATTGACTCAGCTCTCAATTGTGTGCAGTGTGAGAGTCCTGTGGTCTTCAATGAATGTTCTAGGTCACGTCTGATTTGCCCCCCACCCACCCCAAGTCACTCGTGGTGATTCGAGGTAGCTTACAGAAACAAAGGAAAATAATCAGGCGGGAGGGTCCATCTTAATTGCTGCTACCGGTGGTGGAACTGGAAAAGGTGCAAAAAAGGGCCACCAGAATGATCAAGGGAATGGAGCCCCTCCCTTATGAAACCAGGTTGCAACGCCTTGGTCTCTTCAGCCTTGAAAGACGGCCTTGAAGGGGAATCTTGATCGAAGCGTATAAAATCATGCATGGGATAGAAAAGGTGGATAGGGAAAAAAATGATTTTCTCTATCACACAATACTAGGACAAGGGGACCCTCCCTAAAGCTCATAGGTAAGAAAGTGAGGACAAATCAAGGGAAATATTTCTCCACCCAGAAGGTCCTTGGTTGATGGAATTCCCTTCCAGAAGAGGACGTGACAGCTGTCAGCCTGGAGAGCTTCATGGCAGGATTAGACAGATTCAGGGATGCCAAGTGTATTGGTGGTTATTGAAACGGATGTGTACTGTGTACAATTTTGGTCACCGCATCTCAAGAAGGATAGAATGAAATTGGAAAAGGTGCAAAAAAAGGGCATCAAGAATGATCAAGGAAATGGAGCCCCTCCCTTAAGAAACCAGGTTGCAACGCCTTGGTCTCTTCAGCCTTGAAAGGCGGCGTTTAAAGGGTGACTTGATCGAAGGGTATAAAATCATGCAGGGGATAGAAAAGGGGGAAAGGGAAAAATTCTTCAGGAGGAGTCGGGGTGGCTCACAACAATAACAATACGGTTCAAATCTAATGATAAAAACAATTGATATTATGCAATTATAACCATACTCAAATGTTACTAGTCAGAAGGGGGTACATTAATCCCCCCGTGCCTGGCGACATAAATGGGTCTCCAGAGTCTTGCGGAAGGCGAGGAGGGTGGGGGCAGTTCAAATTTCCGTGGGGGGAATTGACTCCAGAGAGCTGGGGCCACCACAGAGAAGGCTCTTCCCCTGGGTCCCACCAGACCACATTGTTTAGTTGACAGGACCTGGAGGAGGCCAACTCTGTGGGACCTAATCGGCCACTGGGATTCGTGCAGCAGAAGGCGGTCTTGGAGGTATTTTGGTCCGATGCCATGTAGGGCCTTATAGGTCATCACCAATACTTTGAACTGTGTCCAGAAACTAATTGGCAACCAGTGCAGGCCGTGGAGTGTTGACGAGACATGGGTGTATCTGGGAAGGCCCATGGTTGCTCTCGCAGCCGCATTCTGCACGATCTGAAGTTTCCGAACATTCTTCAGAGGTAGCCCCATGTAGAGAGCGTTCCTTAAGAGAGGAAACCAACAACATTTTATTTCCAGTCTTTACTTCCGCAGGGATGAGTCTTCGGAGAGGGGCGGCATACAAATCTAATAAATTATTATTATTATTATTATGATACTCCAAAGAGAGAAGGCCTTTCTTCTTGGTCACACCAGCTGGCTGAAAGATAGGATCAATGCATGAAAAAGTCCATCCCCTTGGCTCACCAAGACCACTCGAATACCTTTAATATTAATTTATTTGATTTATAAGCCGCGTTATCCTCCTCTCTCTCTTTTTCCCAGGATACAAGACCTTGCTGAAATGCCTCTCTGGGAAATTTTGCCGTCGGGAATTGATTGGTATTATGGGACCTTCTGGAGCCGGGAAGTCTACCTTCATGAACCTCTTGGCTGGATACCGGTGAGAAAAATACTTCCTTTTTCTGGAAAAACTTGATTTTTAATGGGAAGATTTGGGTCCGGTATCCTGACAAATGCCCAGATAATCTTCTTCCAACATATTTGGGTTGGTTGGTTGGTTGGTGGGTTGGTTGATAGATAGATAGATAGATAGATAGATAGATAGATAGATAGATAGATAGATAGATAGATAGATAGATAGATTCATTCATTATTTATCTATCTATCTATCTATCTATCTATCTATCTATCTATCTATCTATCTATCTATCTATTAGATTTGTATGCCGCCCCTCTCCGAAGATTCGGGGCGGCTAACAACAATAAAGAAGACAATGCAAACAAATCTAATATTAAAAATAATCTAATTTGGTACAAGGGTCCCCAAACTTGGCAACTTTTAAGACTTATGGTCTTCAACTCCCAGAATTCCCCAGCTATAAATCTGACAAGAGAAGAAATTCCAAG